>NC_089594.1:81679779-81979779 GCF_019320115.1 Miscanthus floridulus | reverse complement strand
AAATTTTATGTTAATCCACCCACATGATATATGGTAGAGTGAAATTTTATGTTAATCCACCCACATGATATATGGTAGAGTGAAATTTTATGTTAATCTACCCAAAAGCACACATGATAGGGACTGCATGTTCTAATTTGCTAGAAAAACTGGCCATGCCCGTGAACCTGGAATAGATGGGCTGAATGCCAGTTTTATATGGAACTACTGGAAAACAGCCTATTGAACAACCCGGTCTACCAGGCTGAGAGCCATGTGGACTGCACCCAGCCTAGGCCAAGACTTTGGGAAACAGGTGCATAGGAATAGAAAAATGAGGGAGGATGGATCCCACTTATGGGGCATTATCTCCCGATTGCAGCAAAATTTATGAATTTGAACACAACCATATTGCTGTCAACTCAAGGCAAAACTAAATTATCAAAATATGGTACTTAATTTCATTGGGTGCAAAATTTTCCTAGAGATGTAAATGTTGTACCACTGACATATTAAAATATAAAGCAGACCAGGAGATGAAAATAGAACATATACCTTGACAACAATGCACAATGAATCAGATTGCAGAGAAGAGAACAAACAAGAACAAGATTATTCAAGTCCACTTTCTCGAACTGCTCATTTGAGACCACAAATCCTTTGATGAATTCCATGAGCTCGAGGAGCATTGGTTGCTGGAAAGTCCCAGGAAGATGTATACGGTGGCCTTTATGAGACATAACCTGTAACCAATAAAGCATCTTCTGTGACTTTATCAGTAGAAGAAGTCAAACAAAAATTACATTTCAAGAATAATCTCTAGGACCACCAAAGTCTGACTTACTAAGACAACAAACTATGGGTTTAACCACCGGTAACCTTTATTGGACCATTCAAAATACCAAGCATTCCAGATGGAATCAACCACTATGCTGGTGCTTGCAACAAATGACAGTATGACACTAATAGGCACACTGAAAAGTTCGATAAAGTCTTTTTTTATTAAACTGCTTCCAGTTGCTTTCTATAAAACCAAAGGAAACTCTCTTATAAAAAAACTACTTCCAAGCTAAAGTGGAAATTGTACATTAGTTAGTGTCATGGTGAGTTCCAGGTTTGATGAGCTTTTGTGTGGAGGAGGTGGTGCCTAAGTGTACCATAGTCCAGCTCTTACCATGTACAGCAAAAAAGGGAAGAAAAAAAGGCACGCTGCTCAAAGCATGCTTTCTTTTACATCAACGTTTGGGAGGGCTTTATATCATTTCAGTGATGAAGGATATTCTAGTTACAACATGAAAGACCTAGTTGTCAAAAAATGCTTCAACCTCAGGTACAAGTATTTTTTAACATTCACAAGAGCTAATAGCAGTATTTTTAACCTCAGGTACAAGTATTTTTTAACATTCACAAGAGACCAAACAAAGGAGAGACGAGGAAAATATAGAAGATTATACTGCCAGGCAAAGTGTTTTTTTTAACATTCACAAGTGCTAATAGCAGAGCAACTGAGAACAATAAGTGAAGCACCTTGGTACGAGTATCCAGAGTGATTTCTGATAAAGCTTCCACAGAGTAGGGTAGTTCATCTTTGAGAACCCAGTTATCGTCCTCAAGAGACATCTAAAACAAATCAAATTGGCACTAAGTGAACAAATACAAGTTCAGAAATACTCGACTGTAATCTATAAAATCTTGTGATGACGAACTAACAATATACCTTGGAATAAATTTTACAATCACCAAACAGTTGCAATACATCCGATGAATTAATTGCTGATGATGAAAAACCAGCACACAGCGAGAAAATAGCTTCAGGAATGATAACAACATTTTGTTCATTCAAAAGAGAGAATTCCTGTCATTAAAAAATGAACCAGTGATTCAGCTTGCAAATCTCAAGGAAGAAAGAAAATGGATGACCCATTCCACATGAAGCTTACCGATGGACATAGTGGTGCATAGCATAACCACAAAAGGCAACAACATACACTATGGAGTTAGGTGAACTGAAGTCCATTTCACCCCCTTTATTCGTTATTAGTGTTAACCCAAATAGCAAACTTTTTCTTGGCAATTAAAGATGCAAACACACATTCGCCACTACACATGCACAGCAAACTCACCAATCCATGAATGCCCCTAATCAGAAAACTAAACACATACAAGGGAACATTCTTTACCACTAAATTGACCCGCATGTGTGTAAGGGTGCCACCAGGATTTGGTAGTTGGAAACATACTCACAAATCAACTACTCCTGGCTCCCAATACCTAAACTATAAGCAGCATGGTAGTATATACACCCTCCGTTCCCAAATTTAGGAGATTTTAGTTTTGCCGTAAGTTTAACTTCTCTGACTTTGACCAAGTTCATAGAAAAATGCACCAAATCTACAACATCAAAATAGTTTCATTAAATCCACCATAAAATATGTTTTGATAATGCATTTATCTGGTATTGTAGATGTCAATATATTTTTCAATAAACTTGGTAACTGTTAACTAGTTCCTTGGACACCACATGTCATCAGTAAACTTCAGCAGACAGCCTTATCTCTTCTTCCCCTCGTCACCACTGCCCACCCCGCATGCTATCGTTGCCTCCGCACCAGCGCCGCCCGCCCACGACCCTTTTCCCGAATTTCCTGGTGTTTGGAATCGAACCCAACACCGATGAGATAAGGTGTCAAAATAGTGATATATTACTCCCAAAATATGCAGTGTCAAAATAGTGAAATATTACTCCCAAAATAAAAAATCATTCAGTTCAGATTGGGTTGTTCAACAAAAAAAAATAATGATCTTGCCAAACAATTGCCCAAATTAAATCAATTTCACCACACTTTATGCTAAAAAATCATCTCACCACAAGCCATCAACAGGATCTATAGGGGAAATTTAGTCTAGTTTTTAGAAACCAAAATCATCACATCACAGATCACACACAACCTGCAATTCTATGCCAAATGGAGAGACAAAGTTCATAAGAAAAGGAGAGCATACCAATCAAGCAATGACAGTAGAAGAGCAGATGAAGACTAGAAGGCCAACTTGCACGTGCTCCCTGTACATAATATTATCAACGCTAATTAATCACACAAGGCCATACAGATAAGGCGAAAACTTGAGCACAAGGAAACTTACTTCCAATCGTGACAACTTGTGTAGAAAGAAAAATTGAAGAGTTGAATCCTTTAGTGCTTCCTTATTGGATATTAATCAACATGCACAAGAAAGAAAGAAAAACTCAGAACTGGTCTTTTTGCAACGAGGACACATGTATGCATTTCAATAGTTCCAAGACTAACGTATACTTGCACTTGCAGCTTAAAGTTCAATTGATTCTCTTCTCTCTTTTTATATAGAACAGTCACAGCATGTTTTTCGCATAAAGGACTAAAGTAAAATTACTATGAATTGCCATCAGTGTGAATTTTGTCTTAATACTTGAAATAAGTTGTAGATCCGGCACAACAAAACTTACATGCAAGTGATGGATTGTGATGTGTACAAGATATTGAATCCAGCTGATTCCTCTGCAAAATCAACTAAAGAAGTAAACATAGCATCTAAATCGGGTTCCTTCTCCATAGAGGGGAAGAGATGTGGATCTAGATTGAATGAAAGTTTGGCAAGAAAAGCAACACAAACCTTGAATCTTTCAGTCCTTTCTCACATTTGTCTCGTCCTTTCTGCCACCAAGAAAAAAGTACAAGAAAATTACTTGTCCCCAAACCCTAGCACACAGGGGAATGGGATGGAAGGAAAGGGATGCCTCCCCAAACCCTAGCACACAGGGGAATGGAATGGAAGGAAAGGGATGCTGAGGTGATGCAGCTGGATGCGGAGGGGAATAGGGATGCAGCGGTGGTAGCCCTCTTGCTCGCCGGCGGTGGCCTAGGGCTACGGCGGCGTCCGTCCCTTGGGCTGCGGGGTCTAGGGCCGCAGCCTGGGGTGGCGGGATGCTGGGGCGACGGCGGGCTGGGGCGGCGGGGAGCTGGGGCGACGGAGGGCTGCAGCGGCGTCCGTCCCTTGGGCGGTGGGGTCTGGGGTCGTGGCCTAGGATGGGTGGATGCTGGGGCGACGGCGGGCTGGGGCGGCGGGAAGCTGGTGCGACGGCGGACTGAGGCGGCGATGGCTGGGTGGCGCTGTCTCCGTCGGTCTTCGATAGCGTGCGGCTGGAGCGACGGCTTGGGCGGCGTACGTACGTGGGGTTCGAGCGGTGGCTTCGGCGGCGTGACTGTTTGGGTGGACGGGAGGATTGGTCCTGGTGACTGTTTGTTTTATTGAACTCAATATTTCGCTCCCGCGCCGGCTTCTATTTTGGCGCGTTCAGTCTCCCGCGCAGGTATTTCACATCTACTCGGTTGTGCGCCTACCCCTTTTAACGACACTTTGAGAGTGGATGCATTAGGCTACGACGACAATTTTTTTGTCTATAACTTTCGCCGACACTTTTATCGTTGGGAGGAGAAACGCCGACATATAAGGTGTAGCCTTAGGGTACTTTTGGCGACAGTTTATATGACGCTAAAAGATGACACAATTGCCAACATAAAATGTGTTGTTCAAACCCTAGATTTACCAACACCTAAGTGTAGGGAAAAGTGGGTCATGGTGTAGTGTACTTAGATTTCAGCAGAACTCTGTCCAAGAAAATTTCATAATAAATTCAAACGAGCTCCGAAAAAACTGAAATTTGGCACACACACACCTTGACTAAATCTTTTTGAATCTATCCCCAAAAGATTAAGACCCAAAAACCTCAGAATCAACGCAGATCTCAAAAACTATCAAGAAAAGAGGTTTTTCTCAACTTTTCCTCTCCAACAGGTGGATCTTTGTGCTCGTGAGGAATCTGCCAAAACTATTTGATAGAGGTGTTTCTCAAAGGTACTAGCATGTATCCATCCAGCCAAATCATCCTCAAAAACTCGGATTCAAGAAATCCAACAGAAGCTCAAGAAGAGGGAGACTAGAAGGAGAAAAAACAAATCGAATCGGGACACGAGATCAGGGAACCACTTGTTTCATTGCCACAAGATCAGATCCAACAAGGTCTAGTTCTTTTCTCATAGACAGAGGTACTCAATCTCTCATCTAAGAGATCTCTCACAGGAGAAACTAACTCTGGATAAGACTACAGAAGACACAACCTAGAGACAGGGAAACTAAGACTCAACTAGAAGAGACAGGGAAACACCATGACAATTAAACCAGTTCCAGAAAAAACCACTATGAGGCATGTATATGATCACAGCGGGAGAAAGCACCTTACACGTCTTCTCCAGTATTTTTTAGTTTTTACACGCGTACAATTTTATTTCTTTGAAGATTTAGAAGAGACAGGGAAACACCATGACAATTCAACCAGGTCCAGAAAAAACCACGATGAGGCATGTATACGATCACAGCGGGTGAAAAGCACCTTACACGTCTTCTCCAGTATTTTTTAGTTTTTACACACGTACAATTTTATTTCTTTGAAGATTTTTTTTGTATTGGCATGTTGTTTTCTCTATACATTTGGTGGTTAGGCCTCACTTAGATCTCTAGCTGGTTTGTTTCAAAAACAAAAAAGAAAAAAATAAAATTGATGGGTTCAAGTTCAACAAACTCAATTAGTGCTAGTCATGAGATAAATGTAAAGAAAGCAACGGTCATATTGTGATGGTAGTTAAGCCTCTAATTTATATTTTGTATCACATGGGACGTTCGATTTCAATACATTATATTTGTTTCAACTGCTTCCTCCATTTATAATTATATGACACCATTTTTCATTTGTTTTCACTGTCTTTCTTAAACAAATAAACCAGCCGCTCCTGCCACCATTTTTTTTTCTTTTGCACCGATAGAACGGTGCTTCTTACACAGCCTTCTCCATGCCTTAGAAAACTCCTTGAACCGGTGCTTCTTAAAGCATCTCTAAGAGCCTTTCTTAAACTCACTCTCTGAATCATCATTTGGAGAACCATTTGAATAAAAATCGCTTTCTAAATTTTTGCACTCTCCAATAGCTCTTCTACATGCATTTTCTATGCACTCTAGAGAGCCAATCCCGCTATACATATTTGCATAGAGAGAAAACTGGTATAAAGGATGCCAATATTTGGAGATCTAATTAAAGAAGCAAGAAAAAAATCTTTATTGGTATCAATAAGGAAGAATATAAACAGCTCTATTGGAGTTGCTCTTCACTGCTAAACCAGAGGATGGCGATGAGAGGTGGATGATCATCGTAAGAGGCATCCTGTCTGTGGAAGCACCTGAGTTTGGACGTGGGGTATTGCAGGCTTACTTCCAAGTTTCAAGTCTCACTTGTCATGGTGTGGCAATAAGGCTTGGAAGAGTACGTTAGGATGAAGAAGCAGTGTATGTAAGTAAGTTTCAGTTATATTGATCCATATTTCCCCTCTCTCCTCTACAGCTATAATCCAAGGGTGTTACATAATAAGTTACATAATAAAGTGTTGGATCTTGATTAATAATAGTCATTATCCAAAACCGGGGTAATTAATTTGCAAAAACATACGTACGCAGGTGATATGTCAACCACTACCCATACCCGGTTGCAAACTTGCAATAGGCAAGCCCCACCTCCGTATATCTCGGATTCATCTCACTGTCCTACTTCGTGGGCATCCTTGTACGTTGCAACCTACGAGCGAGAGGCGCCGCCTTACAGCATTCTCGCGAGATATGGAGGAAGCCGCTAGCCGCTGGGGATAGCAGCCCATGGAGACTCGCCGAACAGAGGATTTGCGAAGGGGCCAGCAGGATTCATAGGAATGATTTGTTCGCACTATCGACGTGAGTCCTCCTCCAGGCATCTCCACTGTCATTGAATTCGATGCATTGCAAGATGACAATTTGGCGACAATGTCGACCTGATTGCTTTGCTTTAGCGAATGTTACAATACCAGGGAGGAAGGGGCTTGTGCCTCACAGATTCAAATCTGAAGTCTGAAGAGTTTAACTTCTGAGTCTCTAAGAAACACTAGAGCACTGTAATGCATGGGCCTGCATTTCTTCTACCATGATGTGTTTGACGTCAGTCTGCTGCTGATGGTGTCTACTGATCATTCCAGACCTGCATGGACAGCAGTAAAATTTCATTGTCATTAACTTTTATGGTGATACTGATAAGAGGAGGAAATGCCACTATTTAGCATTTTTGTATCACCGACTCCCGGCAAAATGCTTGCCCATTTAAGGTGAGAGTCTCACATATCTTTTCATTCTAGGGAGGCAAATTAAAGCTGAGAAGACTCACACTGTTACACGAAAGCACTGTATTGCTATCAGGTTAGCCGGATATTCATTTCCTTCATGTCTCACATGACACTCACAGCAAGCATACAAACCACCCGTCATTGATGAACACTTAGGACCCGTTTGGAGGAGCTCCGGGGGGCTCCGGCTCCGGCACTGTTCATGTACTGTAGCACGGAGCCGGCGGAGGTACCCGAGGTGAGGAGCCGGAGCCGCCAGGAGCAGCGCCAAACGCGTCCTTATTCATGATGGTTCCAGAGTGAACTCATGACAAATGAATGGTGCATGAATATTAGTTGAATGACTTGCATCAATGTTTTGTGCATGCTTACAACTTACAACCCAATGGATACAAAGACTGTTATAAATACTCATCATATAACATATGTCGTGGCATCAAAATTTTACATGAGATAGAGTTACTCATCCTGTATCTATTATGGGGGCATGCAACTCTGAAGTATTGGAGGAAACCAAAATAGCACACTTAGTTTTGACTTCTATAGGAAAATAACATGTGAGTTGATGCATGTCTGCATTGTGTTGAGTCGCACTCCTTTCTAGGTTCGTACTAACTTGTGAGTTGATGGCTACCTGCAACGTGTGGAGTAGCATTCCTTTCTAGGTTGGTTAATGACGACGACCAAGATTAAGGTTTCTTTCTCCGGGGCATCATAGGTGTTCCTGTGAATTGCAGTCGCCGTAGATAGCGGTGCAGTGTGTGGAGTTGCATTCCTTTCTAGGTTGGTTAATGACGACGACCAAGATGAAGGTTTCTTTCTCCTGGTCATTATAGGTGTTCCCGTGAATTGTAGTTGCCATAGAAAGCGGTTCAATGACATGATGCTCTTCGTATTTGGGGATTCCTTTATCGACGCTGCGCAATAAGTATTCAACTATTTTAGAAAATGAAAAATATACGACCTCTGTATCTGCACACAGCCAGTTCGATCTTACAAGATTTCTAACTCAAACAATGGGCAATTGAAAAGGGAAAAGAGCACAGTCAAACACTACTACAAAAAGCATTTGTAGGGGCGGCTGGTAACCCTTTGTAGGGGCGGTTTGGCCAGCCGCCCCTACCGAACCGTCTCTACAAATCATGCATTTGTAGGGGCGGTTCCCAGACCGCTCCTACAAATCGATTTGTAGGGACGGCTGGTACTACAGCCGTCCATACAAATAGATTTGTAGGGGCGGCTCGTATTACCAGCCGCCCTACAAATCGATTTTGTAGGGGCGGCTGTAGTACCAGCCGCCCTTACAAATACCCATTTGTAGGGGCGGTTCAATCTAGAACCGCCCCTACAGTATGTTTCCCGCAAAAAATCAAATTTACAATTCAAAATCGCGTTGCCGAACGCCCCGCGACCAACGTTCCGAACCGCGTTCGCGTTGCCGAATGCCCCGCGACTAGAAGCACAAGAGTATTATACAAACTACAATTACAAGTCCAATTCACAAGAATATATACAATCCATCATTAAATATACAAATTCCATACACATTGTTATCAATGTCCTAGAGCTAGCCTTTCAGTCTCACGAAGGTGTTGGTACTGAGGATTTGTACCTAAGTCAGACTCTCGGTCATGGTAGGCGCCTTTGACGTGTACAATCTGGTCCAATATGAAGTTGCAAAGATCGCCGACGAGCTCTAAGAGTTGGTCATCCTTGTATGGGTCTCTTTTCATTTCTTTCTCTTCTCTCCACTACAAGAGAACAAGTTTCGGTTTAGTATTTCATACCATGTACGAAGTTTTTATACTACGGGTGAAGAGGTTCAAACTTACCCTTAAGGGGTGTCTCCTGTAGGCACCGGTGTTACTCATCATCAAACATATATAGTATCCACAATGTACACTCCCAGGCTTCTGCTTGGAGCACTGTGTTTTTTGCATATGAAAATGTTAAGTAATGCTTTTGACAGCCATGTAACGGAGTACTGAAGAAGTTACACTTACCGCACATAGTGTTTTTATAGCTAGCTTTTCCTTCCTTGCTGGATCATGCCTTCCGTGATGATTAGTGATATAGAACCTAAATGCCATGTTTGAATTATTTTAGCAAATACAACTTGTTAGAATCCAAAAGTGAACGTTACAAGTACGTATACAAACATATAAGCTAATGAGGATTGTTGATATGTATACGTCTTGAGAATCGATATGAAGTCTTTGTATGTCACCGGATCCCTATCTATTGAATCAAAGACCCATGCCATGCTCCTCCCAACATCGACGGCTATACAAATCCAGTGGTTGCTGCATGGATTTAATCATAGAACTAGATAAGCCCTTTTGTATCGAATAAAATATATCGAACAAAGTTTTAAGTATAGAGTTGAACTTACTCGAAGTTGTATGGTAGCCATATAGTAGAGTGTTGTTGGAGAGTTTTGAAAGCCAGGGCAATGTATGCCGCAACCTTAAGGGACTCTTCCCTTAGTTTCGCCGTACGGATGCGCTCTTTCTCTTGAAGAGTCTTTGCAGTAGCTAGCTCTTTGGCATCCAGTGTCCACCATTTAGGGTAATTAAAATTTGTTTGGGCTATAGCTTGAGGGTCTTGATACCCGGCTTTCACACTTGGCATTTGTTTGATAATGTGCACTTGCATTCTACAAATCACGGCGTGGGTTAGTTACAACAAAATTCAAAGATTACATTCATATCATATCGGGAGGACAAGGACTTACAGGCACCACGTGCGAATTAGATTCATCTCCATTTCTCCCAGGTGAAAGCATGTGTGCATGTCATTGAAGTCAAAGACAATTTTCCCGGCTGGGCTTCCAAATGTGCCGGTGGGGAAGCATGCTTGTATGAGATCTATGCTCGTTGGGAGAACACACAAGTACCAATCATGGAACCTTCTCATTCCAAGTGGTAGGCGCTGGATGTCCCGGTTTGGTAGGAAGGGCTTGCCTCTTTCATATGTTTTCGGGCAATCCTTTGACCATTTGATGGCATAAACATTTGGTTACTGCTTTGCAATTTGGTGGAGTTTGCTAGTGACGGCCTCCTTAGAACCCCGTGATGGGACTTTTTTAACTTGGTTCTCAGGCTTGAACTGGTCATGGGAAAACCACTTGGACACCGACGAGACATCTTTCATCGAAACATAAACTAGCCTTATGGTGATTGGATGCTTCTTTCGAAGTTCCCATTCAGGCACGTCCTCATCTTCTTGTGCATCATCTTCTTCAGGAGGCACTCATTGTTCATGTATCGGCTGTGCTTGTTGAGAAGACTGTGGCATCTCATCATGCACTTGCTCGGTACGAGCTGGAGAAGGTTGTGGCATCTCATCAGGCACATGCTCGCTAGGAGGCGGGAAAGAATGTGACATCTCAGGAATGTGGTGGTCACGAGATGGTGAAAATATCTCCCCGACCTCAACAACTCGCTCCAAATTTGAGAGAGGGGGAGGCGGCGAAGAAGCAGTCAATATAATGTCCCGTTTGTGCCAGAGGATGAACTGCCCCATAACGTCTCCGAGTAACACCAGCCCTCGGGAGTTGCGTAGTCTATCCTCCACTACATGAACTCGGGCTTCACTGTACGCACCTCGACCCTAGTGTAGTCCGGTGGTATCTTATTATTGTGGTGTAAGCCACCGGGAGGATGTGCCACACCCGTTGCCACCTCCATCACAGTGTTCTGCCGGCCGCTGAGAAACACCAAGGTGCAACTAGTTGGTTCCCGTATGCGATCGATAGGGGTTGTGGCTGTAGTGGAACCTTGGCTGCTAGGAACTTTCGGAGGGCTGCCAACTAATGCCAGTTCTCCCGGCGGCGTCACTAATATCCGTGGCTCCGTAGACAGTCCTTGCTCCTCCAGCGCCTTCGCAACTAGAGCCTTCACTTGGAGCTCAAGATTAGTCTCCCGGTCTCTGCCATGTTTCTTGTACATGTGCCTATCCTCTTTGAATCCTTGCTTCCAGGTCGTCCTTTTTCCTAGCCCCCTGGTGCGGCCTGTGTGCTCCTTGTTTCCCAAGCCAAGGCTAAGCTCGTCCCTCTCTCTGGAAGGATTGAATGAGCCATTCTCCTTGTCTTCAGCATATTTCAGTATCCTTGATACTGTCTCTTGGGTCTCCGGCTTATCAAACTTAAGATTACCGCCGGATGATTTTGTACTCCTCGCATATATCCAATTCCTTGAACGTACCTTCAAATTCGTCATATCAAGATTCCCAGCATGTGGGGGTATGGCCCCCGGTATCCACAAGACAAGACATGGGCCGCACCATTAGGGGTGGCCTAGCCCACAAGATCAAGGCGTGCACGACGCTGCTCGGCGTGCACCACAAGCTATTGTATAGTACCAAATATGATACTTTCCTTGTAACCCTGCCCCTCTAGAGTATATGAGGAGAGGCAGGGGTCCCCTAGCGGACAGATCCATCTAGATCGATACATCTCATATTCAATACAATACATCAAAGACACAGGACATAGGGTATTACATCGATCAGACGGCCCGAACCTGTCTAAATCACTGTCTCTACGCCTTGTGTCACCATCCGGTTCCTGATTACGCGCACCCCCACTGACAAATCTACCATCGTGGGATACCCCTCAGTGGACTACCGACGATATTCTGTCGACAGTTGGCACACCAGGTAGGGGGTGTGCGCTTGATCCTCTGGCGAACCAGATGGCGTACCTCAAGATCAACATGCTTCGCGGCAGCTCGGCTGATCACGTCGACATCCTTCAACAATCACGGTGCATCTCCGAGCAGCACGTGTCGCCAAGTCGAAGCGTTGCTATCCCTACAGCGACTGATGGGCGACCGACGGCCCGCTAGATGGCAAGATTGAATCGGCCAGGCAAGCTACGTACGGCAACATGCAAATAATCCAGATCTTGGAATTCACATGTGCATGCACGCATGCTTGCACCACATCATCAGCAGCTGTAAACCGAACAGGAGTCAGGGATTGGAACCTGCTTGGAAAGTACACAACGCCTTGGTCTCCGATAGCGCCATGCAAGCTAAATAAATTAGATCGGATCTGCTCCGTTCGGCTCGATGAGGGCTGGGTTCTTGGCCTCGATGACTGCCCCGAACGTGGGGCCGGCGCCGGAATCTTCTCCCGCAAGCTTGGCTTCGGTTGCTGCTGACTACCGACTACGACACCAGGCAACCTCGAGAAACAATAGTTGATGCACAGGAACAGGCACGGCCGTGTCTACATGGCGTCCTCCAGCTCCGGCTTCTCCAACGAGAGAACCATTCTGTCGACATACTCCTGGAGCATTAGCCATGTTCGACTACCACGACGAATTGCAAAACAAGATAAGTCACGCTTTAATATTCTTCTAAATATTATCCGATCTTCATATATCGCCATAATGTTTCTCCGAGCTGTTTTCTCCTTATTTGCTCTCCAAACAATTTTTCGAACCCTCGAACAGTCATGTTGATGCTCAGACGCCTTCAGAGACGGCCCTGTCTTCGGCTTCTCCCTACACGTGCTACGGGCTCCGCGCTCTGCATTATGGGTGATCGGCAGCGGCTCCTTGGTCACGCCTGTTCCTCCTACACGTGCACAGGCTCCGCACTCGACGTTATGGTTAACAGGCTAGCTAGGGTTGGAGACTCAGCTACACACTAACTATTCGAGCGGTTTATATTAAATATAAATATATTTTCACGCCAACTGTTCGCCGAGCTACATACGTTATTTTTTCTCCGAAGTTCATATATTTTTACATCATGTACTACCCGTTCTACATGTTTGTCTTGCAGGATCATCGTCCAGGTGGTCGGACCACCTGGTGCTCGGACTTCTTCACTGATCAACTGGTCGGACCGCTAGGTTCCTGGACTTCGTCGCCGGCCAGTTGATCAGACTGTTCACCGGTCGCTTCTACTCAATGCTCACTTCGCCGCCGACCACTTGACCAGCCTGTTCGTCGCTCGTGCTTCATCGCCAGCAACGCCGGTTACTCCTCGGTGCTCGGATTCTTCGTGCTCGAGGACTAAGTGGGCACACTTCACCGCACGCACGTCGCCAGCTATGCCGGGGACTCCTCGGTGCTCGGACATCGCCAGCTATGCCGGGGACTCCTCGCTCCTCGGTGCTCGGACATCGCCAGTGGCGTCGGGGACTCCTCGCTCCTCGGTGCTCAGACATCGCCAGCGACGCCGGGAACTCCTCACTCCTCGGTGCTCGGACATTGCCGGCGACACTGGGGACTCCTCGCTCCTCGGTGCTCGGACATCGCCAGCTACGCCGAGGACTCCTCGGTGCTCGGACATCGCCAGGGACTCTTCGCTCCTCGGTGCTCAGACATCGCCAGCTACGCCGGGGACTCCACGGTGCTCGGACATTGCCAGCGACGCCGGGGACTCCTTGGTCCTCGGTGCTCGGACATCGCCAGCGGCGCCGGGGACTCCTCGCTCCTCGGTGGTCAGACATCGCCAGCGACGCCGGGGACTCCTCTCTCCTCGGTGCTCGGAGATCGCCAGCGACGCCGGGGACTCCTCGCTCCTCGGTGCTCGGACATCGCCAGCGACGCCGTGTACTCCTTGCTCTTCGTTGCTCGGACATCGTCAGCGGTGCCGGGGACTCCTCACTCGTCGGTGCTCGAACATCGCCAGCGGCGCCGGGGACTCCTCGCTCCTCGGCGCTCAGACATCGCCAGTGACGTCGGAGACTCCTCGCTCCTCAGCGCTCGGACATCGCCAGCGACGCCGGGGACTCCTCGCGCCTCAGTGTTCGAACATCGCCAGCGACGTCGGGGACTCCTCGCTCCTCGGTGCTCGGACATCGCCAGCGACGTCGGGAACTCCTCGCTCTTCAGTGCTCGGACATCGCCAGCGACGCCGGGAACTCCTCTCTGCTCAGTGCTCGGACATCACCAGCGACGCCGAGGACATCTCGGTGCTCGGACATCGCCAGCTACGCCGGGGACTCCTAGCTCCTTGGTGCTTGGACATCGCCAGCGGCACCGGGGACTCCTCGCTCCTCGGTGTTCGGACATCGCCAGCGATGTCGGGGACTCCTCGCTCCTCGGTACTTGAACATGGCCAGCGACGCCGGGGACTCCTCGCTCCTCGGTGGTCAGACATCGCCAGCGACGCCGGGGACTCCTCGCTCCTCGGCACTCAGACATCGCCAGTGACGCCGGGGACTCCTCGCTCCTTGGCGCTCGGACATCGCCAGCGACGCCGGGGAATCCTCGCGCCTCGGTGTTCGAACATCGCCAGCGATGCCGAGGACCGCTCCTCGGTGCTCGAACATCGCCAGCGACGCTGGGGACTCCTCGCTCCTCGGTGCTCGGACATCGCCAGCGACGCCGGGGACTCCTCGCTCTTCGGTGCTCGTACATCGCCAGCGACGCCGAGGACTCCTCTCTGCTCGGTGCTCGGACATCGCCTGCGAAATCAGGGACTCCTCGCTCCTCGGTGTTCGAACATCGCCAGCGACGCCGGGGACTCCTCGGTGCTCGAACATCGCCAGCGATGCTAGGAACTCCTCGCTCCTCGGTGCTCATACATCGTCAGCTACGCTGAGGACTCCTCGATGCTCGGACATCGCCAGCTACACCGGCGACTCCACGGTGCTCGGACATCGCCAGCGACGCCGAGGACTCCTCGCTCCTCGGTGCTCGGACATCGCTCGTGGCGCCGGGGACTCCTCGCTCCTCAGTGCTCGGACATCGTCAGCGACGTCGGGGACTCCTCGCTCCTCGGTGCTCGGACATCGCCAACGACGCTGGGGACTCCTCGCTCCTCGGTGCTCAGACATCGCCAGCGACGCCCGGTACTCCTCGCTCTTCGTTGCTCGGACATCGCCAGTGGCGCCGGGGACTCCTCGCTCTTCGGTGCTCAGACATCGCCAGCGACGCCGGGGACTCCTCGCTCTTCAGCGCTCGAACATCGCCAGCGGCGCCGGGGACTCCTCGCTTCTCGGTGCTTGGACATCGCCAGCGACGCCGGTCACTCCTCGCTCCTCGACGCTCGGACATCGCCAGCGACGCTAGGGACTCCTCGCTCCTCAGTGTTCGAACATCACCAGCGACGCTAGGGACTCCTCGCTCCTCGGTGCTCGGACATCGCCAGCGACGCCGGGGACTCCTCGCTCCTTGGTGCTCGGACATCGTAGTGGCGCCGGGGACTCCTCGCTCCTCGGTGCTCAGACATCGCCAGCGACGCCGGAGACTCCTCGCTCCTCGGTGGTTGGACATCGCCAGCGACGTCGGGGACTCCTCGCTCCTCGGTGCTCGGACATCGCCCGCGATATCAGGGACTCCTCGCTCCTCGGTGCTCGGACATCACCAGCGGCACCGGAGACTCCTCGCTCCTCGGTGCTCAGACATCACCAACGACGCCGGGGACTCCTCGCTCCTCGGTGCTCGGACATCGCTAGCAATGCCTAGGACTCCTCGCTCCTCGGTGCTCCGACATCGCCAGTGACGCCAGGGACTCCTCGCTCCTCGGTGCTCAGACATCACCAACGACGTCGGGGACTCCTCGCTCCTCGGTGCTCGGACATCGCTAGCGATGCCTGGGACTCCTCGCTCCTCGGTGCTCGGACATCGCCAGCGACGTCGAGGACTCCTCGCTCTTCGGTGCTCGAACATCGCCAGCGGCGCCGGGGACTCCTCGCTCTTTGGCACTCGGACATCGCCAGCGCGCCGGGGACTCCTTGCTCCTCGGTGCTCGGACATCACCAGCGACGCCAGGTACTCCTCGCTCCTCAGTGCTCAGACATCGTTAGTGACACCGAGAACTCCTCGCTCCTCGGTGCTCGGACATCGCCAGCGACGCCGGGGACTCCTCAATCCTCGGTGCTCGGACATCACTAGCGACGTCGGGGACTCCTCTCTCCTCGGTGCTCGAACATCGCCAGCGACGTCGGGGACTCCTTCCACCTCGGTGCTCGAACATCGCCAGTGGCACCGGGGACTCCTCGCTCCTCAGTGCTCAGACATCGCCAGCGACGCTGGGGAATCCTCTCTCCTCGGTGCTCGGACATCGCCAGCGACGCCGGGGACTCCTCGCTCCTCAGTGCTCGAACATCGCCAGCGACGCTGGGGACTCCTCGCCCTTTGGTGCTCGGACATCGCCAGCGACGCCGGGGACTCCTCTCTGCTCGGTGCTCGGACATCACCAGCGACGCCGGGGACTCCTCGCTCTTCGGTGCTCGAACATCGCCAGCGACGCTGGGGACTCCTCTCTGCTCGGTGCTTGGACATCGCCAGCGACGCCGGGGACACCTCGCTCCTCGGTGCTCGGACATCGCCAGCGACGCCCGGTACTCCTCGCTCTTCGGTGCTCGGACATCGCCAGTGGCGCCGGGGACTCCTCGCTCTTCGGTGCTCAGACATCGCCAGCGACGCCGGGGACTCCTCGCTCTTCAGCGCTCGAACATCGCCAGCGGCGCCGGGGACTCCTCGCTTCTCGGTGCTTGGACATCGCCAGCGACGCCGGGGACTCCTCGCTCCTCGACGCTCGGACATCGCCAGCGACGCTAGGGACTCCTCACTCCTCAGTGTTCGAACATCACCAGCGACGCTAGGGACTCCTCGCTCCTCGGTGCTCGGACATCGCCAGCGACGCCGGGGACTCCTCGCTCCTTGGTGCTCGGACAACATAGCGGCGCCAGGGACTCCTCGCTCCTCGGTGCTCAGACATCGCCAGCGACGCCAGAGACTCCTCGCTCCTCGGTGGTTGGACATCGCCAGCGACGTCGGGGACTCCTTGCTCCTCGGTGCTCGGACATCACCAGCGGCACCGGAGACTCCTCGCTCCTCGGTGCTCAGACATCACCCACGACGCCGGGGACTCCTCGCTCCTCGGTGCTCGGACATCGCCAGCAATGCCTGGGACTCCTCGCTCCTCGGTGCTCCGACATCGCCAGTGACGCCAGGGACTCCTCGCTCCTTGGTGCTCAGACATCACCAACGACGTCGGGGACTCCTCGCTCCTCGGTGCTCGGACATCGCCAGCGATGCCTGGGACTCCTCGCTCCTCGGTGCTCGGACATCGCTAGCGACGTCGAGGACTCCTCGCTCTTCGGTGCTCGAACATCGCCAGCGGCGCCGGGGACTCCTCGCTCTTTGGCACTCGGACATCGCCAGCGCGCCGGGGACTCCTTGCTCCTCGGTGCTCGGACATCGCCAGCGACGCCAGGTACTCCTCGCTCCTCGGTGCTCAGACATCGTTAGTGACACCGAGGACTCCTCGCTCCTCGGTGCTCGGACATCGCCAGCGACGCCGGGGACTCCTCAATCCTCGGTGCTCGGACATCACTAGCGACGTCGGGGACTCCTCTCTCCTCGGTGCTCGAACATCGCCAGCGACCACGGGGACTCCTTCCACCTCGGTGCTCGGACATCGCCAGTGGCACCGGGGACTCCTCGCTCCTCAGTGCTCAGACATCGCCAGCGACGCTGGGGAATCCTCTCTCCTCGGTGCTCGGACATCGCCAGCGACGCCGGGGACTCCTCGCTCCTTAGTGCTTGAACATCGCCAGCGACGCTGGGGACTCCTCGCCCTTTGGTGCTCGGACATCGCCAGCGACGCTGGGGACTCCTCTCTGCTCGGTGCTCGGACATCACCAGCGACGCCGGGGACTCCTCGCTCTTCGGTGCTCGAACATCGCCAGCGACGTCGGGGACTCCTCTCTGCTCGGTGCTTAGACATCGCCAGCGACGCCAGGGACACCTCGCTCCTCGGTGCTCGGACATCGCCAGCGACGTCGGGGACTCCTCGCTCCTCGGTGTTCGGACATCGCCAGTGACACAGGGGACTCCTCGCTCCTCAGTGCTTGAACATGGCCAGCGACGCCGAGGACTCCTCGCTCTACAGTGCTTGGACATCGCCAGCAACGCTGGGGACTCCTCTCTCCTCGGTGCTTGGACATCGCCAGCTACGCCGGGGACTCCTCGGTGCTCGAACATCACCAACGATGCCAGGAACTCCTCGCTCCTCGGTGCTCATACATGGTCAGCTACGCCGAGGACTCCTCGGTGCTCGGACATCGCCAGCTATGCTGGCGACTCCACGGTGCTCGGACATCGCCAGCGACGCCAAGGACTCCTCGCTCCTCGGTGCTCGGACATCGCTCGCGGCGCTGGGGACTCCTCGCTCCTCGGTGCTCAGACATCATCAGCGACGTCGGGGACTCCTCGCTCCTCGATGCTCGGACATCGCCAGCGACGCTGGGGACTCCTCGCTCCTCGGTGCTCGGACATCGCCAGTGGGGACTCTTCGCTCCTCGGTGCTCGGACATCGCTAGCGACACTAGGGACTCCTCACTCCTCGGTGCTCGGACATCGCCAGTGATGCCCGGTACTCCTCGCTCTTCGATGCTTGGACATCGCCAGCGGCGCCGGGGACTCCTCGCTCTTCGGCGCTCGGACATCGCCAGCGACGCCGGGGACCCCTTGCTCTTTGGTGCTCGGACATCGCCAGCGGCGCCGGGGACTCCTCGCTTCTCGGTGCTTGGACATCGCCAGCGATGCCCGGTACTCCTCGCTCCTCGGTGCTTGGACATCGCTCGCGACGTCAGGGACTCCTCGCTCCTCGGTGCTCGGACATCACCAGCGGCACCGGAGACTCCTCGCTCCTCGGTGCTCAGACATCGCCAGCGACACCAGGGACTCCTCGCTCCTCGGTGCTCGGACATTGCCAGCGACGTCAGGGACTCCTCGGTGCTCGACATCGCCAGCGACGCCGGGGACTCCTCGCTCCTTGGTGCTCGAACATCATAGCGGCGTCGGGGACTCCTCGCTCCTCGGTGCTCAGACATCGCGAGCGACGTCGGAGACTCCTCGCTCCTCAGTGGTTGGACATCGCCAGCGACGTCGGGGACTCCTCGCTCCTCGGTGCTCGGACATCGCCAGCGACGCTAGGGACTCCTCACTCCTCGGTGCTTGGACATCGCCAGCGATGACGGGGACTCCTCGCTCCTCGATGCTCGGACATCACCAACGACGTTGGGGACTCCTCGCTCTTCGGTGCTCGGACATCGCCAGTGATGCTAGGGACTCCTCGGTGCTTGGACATCAACAGTGATGCCAGGAACTCCTCACTCCTCGGTGCTCGGACATCGCCAGCGGCGTCGGGGACTCCTCGCTCCTCGGTGCTCAGACATCGCTAGCGATGCCGGGGACTCCTCGCTCCTCGGTGCTCGGACATCACCAGCGACGCTGGGGACTCCTCCCTCCTCGGTGCTCGGACATCGCCCGCGACATCGGGGACTCCTCGCTCCTCGGGGCTCGGACATCACCAGCGGCACTGGAGACTCCTCGCTCCTTGGTGCTCAGACATCACCAACGACGCCGGGGACTCCTCGCTCCTCGATGCTCGGACATCACCAGCGACGCCTGGGACTCCTCGCTCCTCGGTGCTCGGACATCGCCAGTGACGCCGGGGACTCCACTCTCCTCGGTGCTCGGACATCGCCAGTGACGCCGCTCTCCCCTCGGTGCTCGGACATCGCCAGCGACGCCGGGGACTCCTTGGTTCTCGAACATCGCCAGTGATGGCAGGAACTCCTCGCTCCATGATGCTTGAACATCGCCTACGGCGCCGGGGACTCCTCGCTCCTAAGTGCTCAAACATCGCCAGCGATGCTGGGGACTCCTCGCTCCTCGGTGCTCGGACATCGCCAGCGACGCCGGGGACTCCTCACTCCTCGGTGCTCGGACATCGCCCGCGACGTCGGGGACTCCTCGCCCCTCGGTGCTCAGACATCACCAGCGACGCCGGGGACTCCTCGGTGCTCGGACATCGCCAGCGACGCCTGGGACTCCTCGCTCCTCGGTGCTCGGACATCGCCAGTGATGCCGAGGACTCCTCGCTCTTCAGTGCTCGAACATCGCCAGTGGCGCCGGGGACTCCTCGCTCTTTGGTGCTCGGACATCGCCCGTGCGTCGTGGACTCCTTGCTCCTCGGCGCTCGGACATCGCCAGTGACGCCAGGGACTCCTCGCTCCTTGATGCTCAGACATCGCCAGTGACACCGAGGACTCCTCGCTCCTCGGTGCTCGGACATTGCCAGCAACGCCGAGGACTCCTCGCTCCTCGGTGCTCGGACATCACTAGCGACGTCGGGGACTCCTCTCTCCTCGGTGCTCGGACATCGCCAACGACGTTGGGGACTCCTTCCACCTTGGTGCTCAGACATCGCCAGCAGCACCGGGGACTCCTTGCTCCTTGGTGCTCAGACATCGAAAGCGACGCTGGGGACTCCTCGCTCCTCATATCTCAGACATCGCCAGCGACGGCTGGGACTCCTCGGACCTCGGTGGTCGGACATCGCCAGCGATGCTGGGGACTCCTCGCTCTTCGATGCTCGGACATCACCAGCAACGCCAGGGACTCCTCTCTCCTTGGTGCTCGGACATCGCTAGCGACGCCGGGGACTCCTCGGTGCTCGGACATCCCCAGCGATGCCAGGAACTCCTCGCTAATCGGTGCTCGAACATCGCCACCGGCGCCAGGGACTCCTCGCTCCTTGGTGCTCAGACATCACCAGCGATGCCGGGGACTCCTCGCTCCTCGGTGCTCGAACATCACCAGCGATGCTGGGGACTCCTCACTCCTCGGTGCTCGGACATCGCCAGCGACGCCGGGGACTTCTCACTCCTCGGTGCTCGAACATCGCCCGCGACGTCGGGGACTCCTCGCTCCTCGGTGCTCAGACATCACCAGCGGCACCGGGGACTCCTCACTCCTCCGTGCTCAGACATCACCAGCGACGCTGGGGAGTCCTCGCTCCTCAGTGCTCAGACATCGCCCGCGACGCCTGGGACTCCTCGCTCCTCGGTGCTAGGACATCGTCAGCGATGCCGGGTCTCCTCGCTCTTTGGTGCTCAGACATCGCTAGTGGCGCCGAGGACTCCTCGCTCTTCGGCGCTTGGACATCACCAACGTGCCGGGGACTCCCCGCTCCTTGGCGCTCGGACATCGCCAGCGACGCCAGGTACTCCTCGCTCCTCGGTGCTCAGACATCGTTAGTGACACCAAGGACTCCTCGCTCCTTGGTGCTCGGACATCACCAGCAACGCCGGGGACTCCTCGCTCCTCGGTGCTCGGACATCACTAGCGACGTCGGGGACTCCTCTCTCCTCGGTGCTCGAACATCGACAGCGACGTCGGGGACTCCTTGCACCTCAATGCTCGCCAGCGGCACTGGGGACTCCTTGCTCCTCGATGCTTAGACATCACTAGCGACGCTGCGGACTCCTCGCTCTTTGGTTCTCGGACATCGCCAGCGACGCCTGAGACTCCTCGCTCCTCGGTGCTCGGACATCGCCAGCGACGCCGGGGACTCCTCGCTCTTCGGTGCTCAGACATCGCCAGCGGTGCCGGGGACTCCTCACTCTTCGGTGCTCATTCATCGCCTGCGGCGTCGGGGACTCCTCGCTCCTCGGTGTTTGGACATCGCCAGCGGCACCGGGGACTCCTCGTTCCTCGGTGCTTAGACATCGCCAGTGACGCCAGGGACTCCATGCTCCTCGGAGCTCGGACATCGCCAGCGATGCCGGGGACTCCTCAGTGCTCGACATCACCAGCGACGCCGAGGACTCCTCGCTCATTGGTGGTTGGACATCATAGCGGCGTCGGGGACTCCTCGCTCTTCGGTGCTCAGACATCGCCAGCGACGCTAGAGACTCCTCGCTCCTCGGTGTTTGGACATCGCCAGCGACGTCGAGGACTCCTCGCTCCTCGGTGCTCGAACATCGCCAGCGACGCCGGGGACTCCTCACTCCTCGGTGCTCGGACATCGCCAGCGACGACGGGGACTCCTCGCTCCTCAGTGCTCGGACATCACCAATGACGTCGGGGACTCCTCGCTCTTCGGTGCTCGGACATCGCCAGCGACGCTGGGGACTCCTCTCTCCTCGGTGCTCGGACATCGCCAGCATCGCCGGGGACTCCTCGGTGCTTGGACATCGCTAGTGATGCTAGGAACTCCTCGCTCCTCGGTGCTCGGACATCGCCAGCGGCCCCGGGGACTCCTTGCTCCTCGGTGCTCAGACATCGCCAGCGACGCCAGGGACTCCTCGCTCCTCAGTGCTCGGACAACGCCAGCGACACCGGGGACTCCTCACTCCTCGGTGCTCGGACATCGCCCGTGACATCGGGGACTCCTCGCTCCTCGGTGGTCGAACATCACCAGCAGCACCGGAGACTCCTCGCTCCTCGGTGCTCAGACATCACCAACGACACCGGGGATTCCTCACTCCTCGGTGCTCGGACATTGCCAGCGATGCCTGGGACTCCTCGCTCCTTGGTGCTCCGACATCGCCAGCGATGCCGGGGACTCCTCGCTCCTTGGATCTCGGACATCGCCAGCGACGTCGGGGACTCCTCACTCCTCGGTGCTCGGACATCGCCCGCGATGCCTGGGATTCCTCGCTCCTCGGTGCTCGGACATCGCCAGCGACGCCGAGGACTCCTCGCTCTTCGGTGCTCGAACATCACCAGTGGCGCCGGGGACTCCTCGCTCTTTGGCGCTCGGACATCGCCAGCGCGCTGGGGACTCCTTGCTCCTCGGTGCTCGAACATCGCCAGTGACGCCAGGGACTCATCGCTCCTCGGCGCTCAGACATCACCAGTGACACCGAGGACTCCTCGCACCTTGGTGCTCGAACATCGCCAGCGACGGCGGGGACTCCTCGCTCCTCGGTGCTCGGACATCACTCGCGACGTCGGGGACTCCTATCTCCTCGGTGCTCGGACATCGCCAGCGACGTCGGGGACCCCTTCCACCTCGGTGCTCGGACATCGCCAGCGGCACCAGGGACTCCTTGCTCCTCGGTGCTCAGACATCGAAAGTGACGCTGGGGACTCCTCACTCCTCGGATCTCGGACATCGCCAGCGACGCCTGGGACTCCTCGCTCCTCGGTGGTCGGACTTCGCCAGCGACGCTGGGGACTCCTCCCTCTTCGGTGCTCGAACATCACCAGCGATGCTGGGGACTCCTCTCTCCTCGGTGCTCGGACATCGCCAGCGACGCCGGGGACTCCTCGGTGCTCGGACATCGCTAGCGATGCCAGGAACTCCTCGCTCCTTGGTGCTCGGACATCGGCCGCGGCGCCGGGGACTCCTCGCTCCTCGGTGCTCAGACATCACCAGCGACGCCTGGGACTCCTCGCTCCTTGGTGCTCGGACATCGCCAGCGACACCGGGGACTCCTCCCTCCTCGGTTCTCAGACATCGCCAGCAACACCGGGGACTCCTCACTCCTCGGTGCTCGGACATCGCCCGCGACGTCAGGGACTCCTCGCTCCTCGGTGCTCGGACATCACCAACGGCACCGGGGACTCCTCACTCCTCGGTGCTCAGACATCACCAGCGACGCCGGGGAGTCCTCGCTCCTCGGTGCTTGGACATCGCCGACGACACCTGGGACTCCTCGCTCCTCGGTGCTCGGACATCGTCAGCGATGCCGGGGACTCCTCGCTCTTCGGTGCTCGGACATCGCCAGCGACGCCGGGGACTCCTCGGTGCTCGGACATCGCCCGCGGCGCCAGGGACTCCTTGCTCCTCGGTGCTCAGACATTGATAGCGACACTGGGGAATCCTCGCTCCTCAGATCTCAGACATCGCTAGTGACGCCGGGGACTCCTCGCTCCTCAGTGCTCAGACATCGCCAGCGACGCTGGGGACTCCTCGCTCTTCGGTGCTCGGACATCACCAACGACGTCGGGGACTCCTCTCTCCTCGGTGCTCGCACATCGCCAGCGACGCCGGGGACTCCTCGGTGCTCGAACATCGCCAACGGCGCCGAGGACTCCACTCTCCTCGGTTCTCGGACATCGCTAGTGACGCCGCTCTCTCCTCGGTGCCCGGACATCTCCAGTGACGCCGGGGACTCCTCGGTTCTCGAACATCGCCAGTGATGCCAGGAACTCCTCGCTCCTCGGTGCTCGAACATCGCCAGCGGCATCGGGGACTCCTCGCTCCTCAGTGCTCAGACATCGCCAGCGACACTGGGGACTCCTCGCTCCTCGGTGCTCGGACATCGCCAGCGACGCTAGGGACTCCTCACTCCTCGGTGCTCGGACATCGCCCGTGACGTCGGGGACTCCTTGCTCCTCGGTGCTTGGACATCACCAGCGGCATCGGAGACTCCTCGCTCCTCGGTGCTCAGACATCACCAGCGACGCTGGGGACTCCTCGGTGCTCGGACATCACCAGTGATGCCTGGGACTCCTCGCTCCTTGGTGCTCGGACATTGCCAGCGACGCCGAGGACTCCTCGCTCTTCGGTGCTCGAACATCGCCGGCGGCGCCGGGGACTCCTCGCACTTTGGCGCTCGGACATCGCCAGCGCGCTGGGGACTCCTTGCTCCTCGGTGCTCGGACATCGCCAGTGACGCCAGGGACTCCTCGCTCCTTGGCGCTCAGACATCGCCAGTGACACCGAGGACTCCTCGCTCTTCGATGCTCGGACATCGCCAGCGACGCTGGGGACTCCTCGCTCCTCGGTGCTCGGACATCACTAGCAACATCGGGGACTCCTCTCTCCTCGGTGCTTGGACATCGCCAGCGACGTCGGGGACTCCTTGCACCTCGGTGCTCGGACATCGCCAGCGGCACCGGGGACTCCTTGCTCCTCGGTGCTCAGACATCGAAAGCGATGCTAGGGACTCCTCGCTCCTCGGATCTCGAACATCGCCAGCAACGCCTGGGACTCCTCGCTCCTCGGTGGTCGGACATCGCCAGCGACGCTGGGGACTCCTCGCTCTTCGGTGCTCGAACATCACCAGCGATGCCGGGGACTCCTCTCTCCTCGGTGCTCGGACATCGCCAACGACGCCGGGGACTCCTCGGTGCTCGGACATCGCCAGCGATGCCAGGAACTCCTCGCTCCTCGGTGCTCGAACATCGCCAGCAGCGCCGGGGACTCCTCGCTCCTCGGTGCTCCGACATCACCAGCGACTCCGGGGACTCCTCGCTCCTCGATGCTCAAACATCGCCAGCGACGCCAGGGACTCCTCACTCCTCGGTGCTCGGACATCGCCAATGACGCTGGGGACTCCTCACTCCTCGGTGCTCGGACATCGCCCGTGATGTCGGGGACTCCTCGCTCCTCGGTGCTCGGACATCACCAGCGGCACCGGGGACTCCTCACTCCTCGGTGCTCAGACATCACCAGCGACACCGGGGAGTCCTCGCTCCTCGGTGCTCGAACATTGCCAGCGATGCCTGGGACTCCTCGCTCCTCGGTGCTCGGACATCGTCAGTGATGTTGGGGACTCCTCACTCTTCGGTGCTTGGACATCGCTAGTGGCGCCGAGGACTCCTCGCTCTTCGGCGCTCGAACATCACCAGTGCGCCAGGGACTCCTCGCTCCTCGGCGCTCGGACATCGCTAGCGACGTCAAGTACTCCTCGCTCCTCGACGCTCAGACATCGTTAGTGACACCGAGGACTCCTCGCTCCTTAGTGCTCAGACATCACTAGCGGCACCAGTGACTCCTCGCTCCTCGGTGTTCAGACATCACCAGTGACGCCGGGGACTCCTCGGTGCTCGGACATCACCAGCGACGCCTGGGACTCCTCGCTCCTTGGTGCTCGGAAATCGCCAGCGATGCCGAGGACTCCTCGCTCTTCGGTGCTCGAACATCGCCAGCGGCGCCGGGGACTCCTCGCACTTTGGCGCTCGGACATCGCAAGCGCGCCGGGGTCTCCTTGCTCCTCGGTGCTCGGACATCACCAGTGACGCTAGGGACTCCTCGCTCCTCAGTGCTCAGACATCGCTAGTGACACCGAGGACTCCTCGCTCCTCGGTGCTCGGACATCACCAGTGACACCGAGGACTCCTCGCTCTTCAATGCTCGGACATCGCCAGCGACGCTGGGGACTCCTCTCTCCTCGGTGCTCGGACATCACTAGCGACGTCAGGGACTCCTCTCTCCTCGGTGCTCGGACATCGCCAGCGACGTCGGGGACTCCTTCCACCTCGGTGCTCGGACATCGCCTACGGCCCCGGGGACTCCTTGCTCCTCGGTGCTCAGACATCGAAAGCGATGCTAGGGACTCCTCGCTAATCGGATCTCGGACATCGCCAGCAACGCCTGGGACTCCTCACTCCTCGGTGGTCGGACATCGCTAGCAACGTCGGGGACTCCTCTCTCCTCGGTGCTCGGACATCGCCATCGATGCTGGGGACTCCTCTCTCCTCGGTGCTCGGACATCACCAGCGATGCCGGGGACTCCTCGCTCCTCGGTGCTTGGACATCACTAGCGACGTCGGGGACTCCTCTCTCCTCGGTGCTCGGACATCGCCAGCGATGTCGGGGACTCCTTGCACCTCGATGCTCGGACATCGCCAGCGGCACCGGGGACTCCTTGCTCCTCGGTGCTTAGACATCACCAGCGACGCTGGGGACTCCTCGCTCCTCGGTTCTCGGACATCGCCAGTGACGTCTAGGACTCCTGGCTCCTCGGTGCTCGGACATCGCCAGCGATGCCGGGGACTCCTCGCTCTTCGGTGCTCAGACATTGCCAGCGGTGCGGGGGACTCCTCGCTCTTTGGTGCTCGAACATCGCTAGTGGCGCTAGGGACTCCTCGCTCCTCGGTGTTTGGACATCGCCAGCGGCACTAGGGACTCCTCGTTCCTCGGTGATTAGACATCGCTAGCGACGCCGGGGACTCCTCGCTCCTTGCATCTCGGACATTGCCAGCGACGCCGGGGACTCCTCACTCCTCGGCGCTCGGACATCGCCCACGACGTTGGGGACTCCTCGGTGCTCGGACATCACCAGCGGCACCGGAGACTCCTCGCTCCTCGGTGCTCAGACATCACCAGCGACGCCGGGGACTCCTCGGTGCTCAGACATCGCCCGCGACGCCTAGGATTCCTCGCTCCTCGGTGCTCGGACATTGCCAGCGACGCTGAGGACTCCTCGCTCTTCAGTGCTCGAACATCGCCAGCGGCACCGGGGACTCCTCGCTCTTTGGCGCTCGGACATCGCCAGCGCGCCGAGGACTCCTTGCTCCTTGGTGCTCGAACATCGCCAGTGACGCCAGGGACTCGTCGCTCCTCGGTGCTCAGACATCACTAGTGACACTGAGGACTCCTCGCTCCTCGGTGCTCGGACATCGCCAGTGACGGCGGGGACTCCTCGCTCCTCGGTGCTCGGACATCACTCGCGATGTCGGGGACTCCTCTCTCCTCGGTGCGTGGACATCGCCAGCGACGTTGGGGACCCCTTCCACCTCGGTGCTCGGACATCGCCAGCGGCACCGGGGACTCCTTGCTCCTCGGTGCTCAGACATCGAAAGTGACGCTGGGGACTCCTCGCTCCTCGGATCTCGGACATCGCCAGCGATGCCTGGGACTCCTCGCTCCTCGGTGGTCGGACTTCGCCAGCGACGCTGGGGACTCCTCGCTCTTCGGTGCTCGAACATCACCAACGATGCTGGGGACTCCTCTCTCCTCGGTGCTCGGACATCGCCAACGACGCCGGGGACTCCTCGGTGCTCGGACATCGCCAGCGATGCCAGGAACTCCTCGCTCCTCGGTGCTCGGACATCGCCAGCGGCGCCGGGGACTCCTCGCTCCTCGGTGCTCAGACATCACCAGTGACTCCTGAGGACTCCTCGCTCCTCGGTGCTCAAACATCGCTAGCGATTCCAGGGACTCCTCACTCCTCGGTGCTCGGACATCACCAACGACGCCGGGGACTCCTCACTCCTCGGTACTCGGACATCGCCCACGACGTCGGGGACTCCTCGCTCCTCAGTGCTCGGACATCACCAGCGGCGCCAGGGACTCCTCACTCCTCGGTGCTCAGACATCACCAGCGACGCCGGGGAGTCCTCGCTCCTCGGTGCTCGAACATCGCCAGCGACGCCTGGGACTCCTCGCTCCTCGGTGCTCGGACATCGTCAGCGATGTCGGGGACTCCTCGCTCTTCGGTGCTCGGACATCGCTAGTGGCGCCGAGGACTCCTCGCTCTTCGGCGCTCGGACATCACCAGTGCGCCAGGGACTCCTCGCTCCTCGGCGCTCGGACATCGCTAGCGACGTTAGGTACTCCTCGCTCCTTGACACTCAGACATCGTTAGTGACACCGAGGACTCCTCGCTCCTCGGTGCTCGGACATCACTAGCGGCACCGGAGACTCCTCGCTCCTCGGTGCTCAGACATCACCAGCGACGTCGGGGACTCCTCGGTGCTCGGACATCACCAGCGATGCCTGGGACTCCTCGCTCCTTGGTGCTCGGAAATCGCCAGCGACGCCGAGGACTCCTCGCTCTTTGGTGCACGAACATCGCCAGCGGCGCCGGGGACTCCTCGCTCTTTGGCGCTCGGACATCGCCAGCGCGCCGGGGTCTCCTTGCTCCTCAGCGCTCGGACATCACCAGTGACGCCAGGGACTCCTCGCTCCTCAGCACTTAGACATCGCCAGTGACACCGAGGACTCCTCGCTCCTTCGTGCTCGGACATCGCCAGCGACGCCGGGGACTCCTTGCTCCTTGGTGCTCGAACATCACTAGCGACGTCGGGGACTCCTCTCTCCTCGGTGCTCGGACATCGCCAGTGACGTCGAGGACTTATTCCACCTCGGTGCTCAGACATCGCCAGCGGCACTGGGGACTCCTTGCTCCTCGGTGCTCAGACATCGAAAGCGACGCTGGGGACTCCTCGCTCCTCGGATCTCGGACATCGCCAGCGACGCCTGGGACTCCTCGCTCCTCGGTGGTCGGACATCGCCAGCGATGCTGGGGACTCCTCGCTCTTCGGTGCTCGGACATCACCAGCGACGCCAGGGACTCCTCTCTCCTCGGTGCTCGAACATTGCCAGCAACGCCGAGGACTCCTCGGTGCTCGGACATCGCCAGCGATGCCAGGAACTCCTCGCTCCTCGGTGCTCGGACATCGCCAGCGGCGCCGGGGACTCCTCACTCCTCGGTGCTCAGACATCACCAGCGACACCGGGGACTCCTCGCTCCTCGGTGCTTGAACATCGCCAGCGACGCTGGGGACTCCTCACTCCTCGGTGCTCGGACATCGCCAGCGAGATCGGGGACTCCTCACTCCTCGGTGCTCGGACATCGCCCGCGATGTCGGGGACTCCTCGCTCCTCGGTGCTTGGACATGACCAGCGGCACCGGGGACTCCTCACTCCTCGGTGCTCAGACATCACCAGCGACGCCGGGGAGTCCTCGCTCCTCGATGCTCGAACATCACCAGCGACGCCTGGGACTCCTCGCTCCTCGGGGCTTAGACATCGTCAGCGATGTCGGGGACTCCTCGCTCTTCGGTGCTCAGACATCGCTAGTGGCGCCGAGGACTCCTCGCTCTTCGGTGCTCAGACATCACCAGCGCGCTGGGGACTCCTCGCTCCTCGGCGCTCGGACATCGCCAGCAACATCAGGTACTCCTCGCTCCTCGATGCTCAGACATCGTTAGTGACACCGAGGACTCCTTGCTCCTCGGTGCTCGGACATCACCAGCGATGCCGGGGACTCCTCGCTCCTCGGTGCTCGGACATCACTAGCGATGTCGGGGACTCCTCTCTCCTTGGTGCTTGGACATCGCCAGCGACATCGGGGCCTCCTTTCACCTCGATGCTCGGACATCGCCAGTGGCACCAGGGACTCCTTGCTCCTCGGTGCTCAGACATCACCAGCGACGCTGGGAACTCCTCGCTCCTCGGTTCTCGGACATCACCAGTGACATCTAGGACTCCTGGCTCCTCGGTGCTCGGACATCGCCAGTGGCACCGGGGACTCCTTGCTCCTCGGTGCTCAGACATTGAAAGCGATGCTAGGGACTCCTCGCTCCTCAGATCTCGAACATCACCAGCAATGCCTGGGACTCCTCGCTCCTCGGTGCTCGGACATCGCCAGCGACGCCAGGGACTCCTCACTCCTCGGTGCTCGGACATCGCCAGTGACGACGGGGACTCCTCGCTCCTCGACACTCGGACATCGCCAGCGACATTGGGGACTCCTCGCTCCTCGGCACTCGAACATCGCCAGCGACGCGGGGGACTCCTCGCTCCTCGGTGTTCGGACATCGCCAGCGACACCGGGGACTCCTCGCTCCTCGGTGCTCGGACATCGCCAGTGACGTCGAGGACTCCTCGCTCTTCGGTGCTCGGACATCGCCAGCGATGTGGAGGACTCCTCTCTCCTCGGTGCTCGGACATCGCCAGCGACGCCGGGGACTCCTCGGTGCTCGGACATCGCCAGCGACGCCGAGGACTCCTCGGTGCTCGGACATCGCCAGCGACGCCGAGGACTCCTCGCTCCTTGGTGCTCTAACATTGCTAGCGGCGCTAGGGACTCCTCGCTCCTCGGTGCTCAGACATCGCTAGCGACACTGGGGACTCCTCGCTCCTCGGTGGTTGGACATCGCCAGCGACACCGGGGACTCCTCGGTGCACGGACATCGCCAGCGATGCCGGGGACTCCTCACTCCTCGGTGCTCGGACATCGCTAGCGACATCAGGGACTCCTCGCTCCTCGGTGCTGGGACATGGCTAGCGGCACCGAGGACTCCTCGCTCCTCAGTGCTCAGACATCGCTAGTGACGCCGGGGACTCCTCGCTCCTCGGTGCTCGGACATTGCCAGCGACGCCTGGGACTCCTAGCTCCTCGGTGCTCGGACATCGCCAGCGACGCCGGGGACTCCTCGCACTTTGGTGCTCTAACATCGCCAGCAGCGCCGGGGACTCCTTGCTCCTCGAGGCTCAGACATCACCAGCAGCGCTGGGGACTCCTCGCTCCTCGGCGCTCGGACATCACCAGCGACGCTAGGGACTCCTCGCTCCTCGGCGCTCAGATATCGCCAGGGACACCGGGGACTCCACGCTCCTCGGTGCTCGGACATCGCCAGCGATGCCAGGGACTCCTCGCTCCTCGGTGCTCGGACATCGCTAGCAACGCCGGGGACTCCTCGCTCTTCGGTGCTTGGACATCGCCAGCGACGCTGGGGACTCCTCTCTCCTCGGTGCTCGAACATCGCCAGTGATGCCGGGGACTCCTCTCTCCTTGGTGCTTGGACATCACCAACGACACCGGGGACTCCTGAAAGGTCCTAATATGGCTAGAGGGGGGGTGAATAGCCTATTTAAAATTCTACAAATCAACTAGAGCAATTTGATTAGTAAGACAAATAGCGAAATGCAAATTTGCTCTAGCTCTATGAGGGTTGCAAGCCACCTATCCAACAATTCTAGTTGCAATGATTACTAGACACACAACTTGCTATGGAACTACTCACTAAGAGCTCTCAATCTTACTACACTAAAGAGCTCCACTAGATGAACTTAAATAACAAATCAAGCTCTCAATTCTAATTACACTAAAGAGCTTGCCACAACTAGTTTGTAAGAATATAAAAGAGTGAGTAGGGTGATTATACCACCATGTAGAGGGATGAACCAATCACAAGATGAAGATGAAATCAATCACCAAGAGAATGCCAAATGGCAAGAGACAACCGATTTTCTCCCGAGGTTCACGTGCTTACCAACACGCTACGTCCCCATTGTGTCGACCGACACTTGGTGGCTCGACGGCTAAGAGGTGTTGCACAAACCTCGTCCACGCGATTGGACACCGCAAGAACCTACCCACAAGTGAGGTAACTCAATGACATGAGCAATCCACTAGAGTTACCTTTTGGCGCTCTGCCGGGGAAGGTACAAATCCCCTCACAATCACCGGAGATGGCCACGAACAATCACCAACTCGTGCCAATCCTCCACCGCTGCACCAAGCCGTCTAGGTGGTGGCAACCACCAAGAGCAACAAGCGAAATCCGCAGCAAAGCACGAATACCAAGTGCCTCTAGATGCAATCACTCAAGCAATGCACTTGGATTCTCTCCCAATCTCACAACAATGATGAATCAATGATGGAGATGAGTGGGAGGACTTTGGCTAAGCTCACAAGGTTGCTATGTCAATGCAAATGGCCAAGAGAGTGAGCTTGAGCCGACCATGGGGCTTAAATAGAAGCCCCCACGAAATAGAGCCACTGGGCTCCTCACTGCACTATACACGGGCTGACCGGACGCTCCGGTCATATTGACCGGACGCTGGACCTCAGCGTCCGGTCATACGATGTGCACCATGTGTCATCGGCTTCAAACTCCGATCGCCCGATTTCAATGGTCAAGTGATGATCGGACGCATCAGTTAGAAAGTGACCAGACGCTGGATCTCAGCGTCCGGTCGTTTCCAGTAAGGTTCCAAACACAACATTTCACGACCGGACACGTCCGGTCATGCTCGATCGGACACACCCTGCATCTGGTCACTCAACGTTTCCTCTACGCGCCTCATGTTAGCGTAGTCAGCACTGACCGGACTCAGACCATGAGCGTCCAGTCAGTTTACACTCTAGCATCCGGTCACAAGACCGAGACAGTGTGCTTTCTGTTGTCACTGATCGGACGCTAGACCTCAGCATTCGGTCACTGCACCACCAACGTCCGATCACTCTGTAATCCCCTGTCTTTTCTGTATAGGGCGCCAGTGGCACTGTCAGACTGTCTGCACTCTACAGGTGGACACTCCGCCGGTGAAGTTACTAACCCTTGCTCAAATGTGCCAACCACCAAGTGTATCACCTTGTGCACATGTGTTAGCATATTTTCACAAACATTTTCAAAGGTGTTAGCACTCCACTAGATCCTAAATGCATATGCAATGAGTTAGAGCATCTAGTGGCACTTTGATAACCGCATTTTGATACGAGTTTCACCCCTGTTAATAGTACGGCTATCGATCCTAAATGTGATCACACTCGCTATGTGTCTCGATCACTAAAACAAAATGGCTCCTACAATTTTTACCTTTGCCTTAAGCCTTTTGTTTTTCTCTTTCTTCTTTTCCAAGTTTAAGCATTTGATCATCACCATGCCATCACCATCATCATGATCTTCACCATTGCTTCATCACTTGGAGTAGTGCTACCTATCTCATAATCACTTTGATAAACTAGGTTAGCACTTAGGGTTTCATCAATTAACCAAAACCAAACTAGAGTTTTCAATCTCCCCCTTTTTGGTAATTGATGACAACCCTTACACAAAGATATGAATTGAGATTTAATTGAATCCACGTTGCTTGCCCAAGCATATTTACCATGTGTAAAAGAATATGGACAAGTTTCATGAACTTCAAATGGTAGTAATTGCTCCCCCTACATATGTGCTAAGAGTTTGGATTGTAGCTTGCACATATGCTTAGATAGGAAATATAGGAGTCAATTTCTACCAAATGATACTAAGGTATAAGAGATGGACCTTTGAAGCGTGATACCAATCGGAGTGCACCAATATACCATCCTTAGCACCATTAGTAACTAGACATACACAAAAACTTGAATACCCCATGAGATCAATATTACAAGCAATGGTCTAGTTTCTATAGAATGAACATAGGTCTAGTTACTTTAGCCTATGCATGCTAGTTTTTCATTTCAACATTCAAACCTACAACTAGCATACACCACACAAGCATGGATATTGAAATTAAGAACTTGTACCATGCAAGCAAATATATGAAATGCACATTCAAATGCATCATACAAGTTTATGAGCTTGCTCCCCCTACTTGTGTGCAATTTTGTTGATCCCCTTACAATGTCATTTCATTTGTTTGCTCCCCCTATCTATCTTACTATCTTTGTGCATTTATCTCCCCCTTTGTCAACAATTAGAACAAAAAAAGAGGGCTCAAATTTTAGATAGGTTGGGGTGAAACCATGTGAAGTGAGGATCATTTTCCTAAATTGGTCCAATCTAGATTACTTGCAAAAGTTATTTAACTCGGTTTGATCGAAGGACAAGCTTCTTCACACCTCCAAATAAGGGTTATCTTGTGTAACATCCTAATGGGCCAAAGTGGGCCCAATCCAATCCAGTCATGGGCTGGTGTTACTGTACCACCACGAAAAACACTGTGCAACCAAGTTTAGTACCATACTGGAAACTCTGAGATCGCTAGATCGACTTAAATACCAGGGCCAGGAACGTGTAGTAACCTTCGGTTAACCGTTTTGAACAAAGTGAGGACGAAAGTTCAAGCGGGTTGCCGCGCGGGTCAGACCACTCCTCGGGAGAGTGGGCCTGGGCCATGTATGTCGGGACTGGCTGTTACATCTTGTACCATGTTGAGTTAAACACTTATAGCTCATTTTATAGATCAAACACTAGGTTTACAAGCCCACAAACATGTCATATGGTACCACTAGATCGTTTCAAACATACAAGCAATAGTGGTACCATACAAGCATCAAATTCCTTTGATTTTCATGAATGAGCCTATTCAAATGTGAAATATGTCTAGATGCACTAATCATGTCCTTAGCAAGGATGTATGCCATGCCAATCAACTTTTACCTTGGATTACTCGAAGGAGAGGCATGTCATATAAATTGGGGGGTGCATCAACACATATTGGAGAAGTCAAGTGTGTTCAATTCATTCCTTAGCTTGCAAAATCTCTTCTCATCAAGTGGCAAGTTAATCTTCGGTGCCCACACTCTCAATGCAAATGTCCCCTTTTTGTTGGTGATCTCTTATGAAATGATGGCGGACATCAATATGCTTTATTCTTGAATGTTGAACCGGGTTGTTGGTGAGCTTTACGGCACTCTCATTATCACATAGCAATGGCACTTGCTTGAATTTAATTCCAAAGTCACTCAAAGTAGCCTTCATCTAAAGTAATTGAGCACAACAACTACCGGCCGAAATGTACTCCGCTTCGGCGGTTGAAAGTGCTACACTATTTTGCTTCTTTGATGACCAAGACACAAGTGATCTTCCCAATAGTTAACATGTGCCCGATGTGCTCTTTCTCTCAACTTTGCATCCCGCATAATCGGAGTCTGAATATCCAATCAACTCAAATCTTGCTCCTTTGGGATACCACAATCCAACATTTTGTGTATGCTTCAAGTACCTCAATATTCTCTTTGTTGCTTTCGAATGACTTTCTCTTGGTGAGGCTTGGAATCTAGCACACATGCATACACTAAACATCACATCCGGCCTTGATGCGGTCACATAAAGTAGGCTTCCAATCATAGACCGATACATCTTTTGATCCACCATGTTGCCACTAGCATCACTATCCAAGCTTCCACTTGTCCCCATTGGTGTACTAATAGCTTTAGCATCATCCATTCCAAACTTCTTGAGCATGTCCTTGATATACTTGCCTTGACTCACAAATGTGCCATTCTTTATTTGCTTGATTTGAAGACCAAGGAAGTAACTAAGCTCTCCAATCATTGACATCTCAAACTCACTTGCCATCATCTTGCCAAACTCCTCACAAAAATCTTGATTTGTTGACCCAAATATGATATCATCAACATAGATTTGCATTACAAACAAGTCATTCCCAAGCTTCTTGGTGAAGAGAGTGGTGTCAACCTTTCCCATCTTGAATCCCTTAGAGAGTAGGAAATCCCTCAATCTCTCATACCATGCTCTAGGTGCTTGTTTTAATCCATACAAAGCCTTTCTCAACTTGTAAACATGGTTGGGTTTCTTTCCATCTTCAAAACCGGGAGGTTGCTCAACATACACAAGCTCATTGATGTACCCATTTAGAAATGCACTCTTCACATCCATTTGGTACAACTTGATGTTGTGGGCACAAGCATAGGCTAACAAGATCCTAATTGCTTCCAATCTTGCAACTGGGGCATATGTTTCTCCAAAGTCAAGACCTTCAACTTGAGTGTAACCTTGAGCCACTAATCTTGCTTTGTTCCTTATTACTATCCCATCTTGATCTTACTTGTTTTGAAAGACCCACTTGGTTCCAATCACATTATGACCCTTAGGCCTCTCAACTAACTCCCATACTTGGTTTCTTGTGAAGTTGTTTAGCTCTTCATGCATAGCATTGACCCAATCAACATCCTTCAAAGCTTCATCTATCTTCTTAGGTTCAATGGATGACACAAAAGAGAAATGCTCACAAAATGAGGCCAATCTTGATCTAGTTTGCACACCTCTTGAAATATCACCAATTATAGTGTCCAATGGATGATCTCTTGCAACATTGGTTGGTTGAAGCACTTGCACTTGATTGCTTGCATTTGATAGATCACTTGGTTAAGATGATGAACTAGCCACTTGTTGTTGATCTTGTACTTTGTCATCTCTAGTTGTTGCTTGAACTTGATCATGAGAACCACTAGCTTGCACATTTGAGTTAGAGAGCACTTGATTCTTGTCATCTTCAACATTAATCACCTCTCTAGGCCTTATATCACCAATGTCCATGTTCTTCATTGCACTGACCAATTGAGTGCCTCTTACATCATCTAGATTCACATCTTCCTCTTGGGAACCATTTGTTTCATCAAACTCCACATCATGAACCTCCTCAAGAGTACCACTAGCCAAATTCCAAACTCTACAAGCCTTGCTAGTAGTGGAGTAACCAAGCAAGAAACCTTCATCACATTTCTTTTCAAACTTGCTCAATCTAGTGCCTTTCTTCAATATGTAGCATTTACAACCAAAGACCCGAAAGTATGCTATGTTGGGCTTTCTTCCATTCAAAAGCTCATAAGGTGTCTTCTCCATCATGGGGTGACAATAGAGTCGGTTGCTATAATAGCAAGCCGTGTTGATTGCTTCGGCCCAAAATGAATGACTCACATTGTACTTACTTAACATTGATCTTGCCATGTCAATCAAGGTTCTATTCTTTCTTTCAACTAAGCCATTTGATTGTGGAGTGTACTTGGCCAAGAATTGATGTCTAATTCCAAATTCATCACACAACTCATCAATTCTTGTGTTCTTGAACTCACTTCCATTGTCACTTCTCACTTTCTTGATGGTTGTTTCAAATTCATTGTGAATGCCCTTGACAAATAATTTGAATATTGCAAACACATCACTCTTGTCTACTAGAAAGAATACCCATGTGTATCTAGTGAAATCATCCACAATCACAAATCCATATTTGTTTCCACCAATGCTAGTGTATGTGGTTGGTCCAAACAAGTCCATGTGCATCAACTCAAATGCCTTAGATGTGCTCATCATGCTCTTCTTAGGATGTGTGTTACCAACTTGCTTTCTGGCTTGACATGTACTACATAGCTTATCCTTCTCAAAAGTGACATCTTTCAAGCCTCTAACTAAGTCATGCTTGATCAACTTGTTTAATTGTTTCATTCCAACATGACCAAGCCTTCTATGCCATAACCAACCCATGCTAGACTTAGTGATCAAACATGTTGACAATTGAGCTTCTCTAGCATTGAAATCAACTAAGTATAGATTCTCATATCTAAATCCTTTGAATATCAAGTTAGAGCCATATACACTTATGATCTCTACATCATCCACACCAAATATGCACTTGAAACCAAGATCACACAATTGAGCCACGGATAGCAAATTGAAGTTCAAGCTCTCTACTAGCAACACATTGGATATGCTCATATCATTGGATATTGCAATCTTACCAAGCCCTTTAACCTTGCCTTTGCCATTGTCACCAAATGTGATACTATCAATCCCATTGCTCTTGTTTTCATTGATTGAATTGAACATTCTTGGATCACCGGTCATGTGTTGTGTGCACCCACTATCAAGTACCCAATGCCTTCCCCTGGCTTTATAATTGACCTACAAAAGAAGATCAATTCTTTTTAGGTACCCAAACTTGCTTGGGTCCTTGTAGGTTAGTTACCAAGGTCTTTGGTACCCAAATGGCCTTCTTCTTTGGGCACACAATTGGTGTACCAATGAACTTAGCCTTCACACCATTAGCACCCTTAAAAAGTATGTAACAAGAATCAAATTTAATTGAGGATACATTAGGTAGCTTGTTCTTGTTAATCTTGCAATATTGCTCTACATGCCGAACTTGCTTGCATCTATTGCAAAACCGGCCATTGCCCTTCGCAAAGCTAACTTTGGGAGTGACAAAAGCCGTCTTGCCTTTCTTAGGGGTATAGCCTAATTCCTCTTTATTGAGAGAAAATCTTTGGCTACCCAAGCACTTTAGCAAGCGGGCATCTCCACCATAGGCATTGCCTAAGGCACAAGTGAGCTCATTCACCTCCTTCTTGAGGGTCTCATTTTCCACCATTAGTGAGGCATCACAAGAGAGACCATCACTCAAAGCTGAAGTGGAAGTGGTAGTGCTACAAGAAGAGTTAGTGGGAGCAACTACAATGGGCTTATAAAAAGATTCATCAATAAGATCACAAGTTAGTCCCACATCACATGATACGATCACTTGCTCCTTCTTGGCTTCCTCCACTTTGACTTGGTCAATGAGAGATGAGTGAGCCTTTTCAAGCTTAGAGTGAGCTTTGCCAAGCTTCTCATGGGCTTCCAGTAGCCTCTCATGAGTGGCATTGAGCTCATCAAAGGATTGCTCAAGAAATTTTACCTTCTTGCGTACTCCTTTCTCTTCATCTCATTGCAAGCGTGCACTTGCTCACACATGTCCAAGAGTTCTTCCTTGGTGTACTCCTCATCCTCATCATCACCATTATCATCATTCCTACAAGTATCACTTTCACATTCATCATCATCACTCGCATCATATTTTACCTTGGTAGGTTTTGCCATGAGGCATGTCGATGGAGTGTCGAAGATGGAGAGCTTGTCGTTGATTGCTAGTGCTCTCTTGATAGATTTCTTATCATCATCACTAGAGCTATCACTATCCGAAGAGCCATCACTATCCCATGTGACCACATAGCCTCCACCTTTCTTCTTCTTTTGGAAGGTCATTCTCTTCTCCTTCTTCTCCTTCTTTTCTTTCTTATCCTTTTTGAGCTTCTTCTTCTCATCCTCATCAGTGTCACTATTATAGGGACAATTTGCTACAACATGATCAGGGCTCTTGTAATTGTAGCATCTTCTCACATATTCTTTGCTTTTGGTGTGATCTCTTCTCTTTCTTGCACCATAGCCCTTCTTCTTCATAAATTTTCCCATCTTGCAGACAAAGAGGGCCATAGCTTCATCATCAATATCACTAAGATCATCATCATCACTTGATTCTTTCTTGGACTTGCCCTTGTTCTTGGATGATGATGAGCTAGCCTTGAATGTTATACTCTTCTTCTTCTTGTCTTCTTCTTCCTTCTTTTCATCCTTGTCATCCCCCTCCCTTTCCACATGGTATGTCTCTTGGGTCATGACATCACCTAGTACTTAATTGGGGGTAATCTCCTTCAATCCTCCTCTTGTGATGAGCAATCTCAACATCTCAAATCTTGGAGGTAGACACATCAAGAACCGATGAGAGACATCATCATCCTTGATCTTCTCTCCCAATGCCTTCAAATCATTGACAATCACTTGCAAACGATGGAACATCTCTGAAATGCTCTCATCTTCCTTCATCTTGAAGCTTGTCAATTTATCCTTGAGGATATACAACTTGGCACTCTTCACCGCCGGTGTGCCCTCATATGTTTCCTCCAATCTCTTCCACACCTCATTTGCTCTTTCACAATCCTTGATTTGCTCAAACACCTTGGAATCAATGTCATTGTATATGGTGTTGAGAGCCATTGTATTGCATTGCTTGTTGATCTTATCTTGGTTGGTGGGATCAATGATAGCATAGTCATTTTCGGTCACTTCCCATACTTGATCATTGATTGAACCAAGATACATCCTCATCTTTCTCTTCCAATAATCATAGCATGTGCCATCAAAGAACGGTGGTTTGCCCCCCACATGGTTGAACACAACTTGAGCCATAATTTGACACCGAGGTTGTTAAGCCTTTAATCAAATGGTGACCACGGCTCTGATACCACTTGAAAGGTCCTAATATGGCTAGAGGGGGGTGAATAGCCTATTTAAAATTCTATAAATCAACTAGAGCAATTTGATTAGTAAGACAAATAGCGAAATGCAAACTTGCTCTAGCTCTACGAGGGTTGCAAGCCACCTATCCAACAATTCTAGTTGCAATGATTATTAGACACACAACTTGCTATGGAACTACTCACTAAGAGCTCTCAATCTTACTACACTAAAGAGCTCCACTAGATGAACTTAAATAACAAATCAAGCTCTCAATTCTAATTACACTAAAGAGCTTGCCACAACTAGTTTGCAAGAATATAAAAGAGTGAGTAGGGTGATTATACCGCCATGTAGAGGGATGAACCAATCACAAGATGAAGATGAAATCAATCACCAAGAGAATGCCAAATGGCAAGAGACAACCGATTTTCTTCCGAGGTTCACGTGCTTGCCAACATGCTATGTCCCCGTTGTATCAACCAACACTTGGTGGTTCGGTGGCTAAGAGGTGTTGCACAAACCTCGTCCACATGATTGGACACCGCAAGAACCTACCCACAAGTGAGGTAACTCAATGATACGAGCAATCCACTAGAGTTACCTTTCGGCGCTCTACCGGGGAAGGTACAAATCCCCTCACAATCACCGGAGATGGCCACGAACAATCACCAACTCATGCCAATCCTCCACCGCTGCACCAAGCCGTCTAGGTGGTGGCAACCACCAAGAGCAACAAGCAAAATCCACAGCAAAACACGAATACCAAGTGCCTCTAGATGCAATCACTCAAGCAATGCACTTGGATTCTCTCCCAATCTCACAATGATGATGAATCAATGATGGAGATGAGTGAGAGGACTTTGGCTAAGCTCACAAGGTTGCTATGTCAATGCAAATGGCCAAGAGAGTGAGCTTGAGCTAGCCATGGGGCTTAAATAGAAGCCCCCACGAAATAGAGCCGTTGGACTCCTCACTGCACTGAACACGGGCTGACCGGACGCTCCAGTCATGTGATGTGCGCCACGTGTCATCGGCTTCAAACACCGATCGCTCGATTTCAACGGTCAAGTGATGACCAGACGCATCAGTTAGAAAGTGACCGGACGTTGGATCTCAGCGTCCGGTCGTTTCCAGTAAGGTTCCAAACGCGACATTTCACGACCGGACATGTCCGGTCATGCTCGACCGGACACACCCTATGTCCGGTCACTCAATGTTTCCTCTATGCGCCTCATGTCGGTGTATGTCAGCACTGACCGGACTCAGACCATGAGCGTCCGGTTAGTTTACACTCCAGCATCCGGTCACAAGACTGAGACAGTGTGCTTTCTGCTGTCACTGACTGGACGCTAGACCTCAGCGTCCGATCATACCACCACCAGCATCCGATCACTCTATAATCCCCTATCTTTTCTGTATAGGGGGCCGGTGGCACCATCGAACTGTCCGCACTCTACAGGCGGACACTCCACCGGTGAAGTTACTAACCCTTGCTCAAATGTGCCAACCACCAAGTGTATCACCTTGTGCACATGTGTTAGCATATTTTCACAAACATTTTCAAAGGTGTTAGCACTCCACTAGATCCTAAATGCATATGCAATGAGTTAGAGCATCTAGTGGCACTTTGATAACCGCATTTCGATACGAGTGTCACCCCTCTTAATAGTACGGCTATCGATCCTAAATGTGATCACACTCGCTAAGTGTCTCGATCACTAAAACAAAATGACTCCTACAATTTTTACCTTTGCCTTGAGCCTTTTGTTTTTCTCTTTCTTCTTTTCCAAGTTTAAGCATTTGATCATCACCATGCCATCACCATCGTCATGATCTTCGCCATTGCTTCATCACTTGGAGTAGTGCTACCTATCTCATAATCACTTTGATAAACTAGGGTAGCACTTAGGGTTTCATAAATTAACCAAAACCAAACTAGAGCTTTCAACTCCTCGCTCCTTGGTGCTCAAACATCGCCAGCGACATCGGGGACTCCTCGCTCTTTGGTGCTCGAACATCGCCAGCGACACCGGGGACTCCTCTCTCCTCGATGCTCGGACATCGCCAGTGACGTCGGGGACTCCTCTCTCCTTGGTGCTCGGACATCGCCAGCGACGCCGGGGACTCCTCGCTCCTCAGTGCTCAGACATTGCCAGCGACACCGGGGACTCCTCGCTCTTCGGTGCTCGAACATTGCCAGTGATGCCGGGGACTCCTCTCTCCTCGGTGCTCGGACATCGCCAGCGACGCCGGGGACTCCCTTGCTGCTCGGATCTTGCTACGTCTCGTCGTTGTGCTATCAAGCTACTCCATGCTGTTCGGATCAGGATGCTGATCTTGGGCAGCACGTCTAGGGTCTTGATATGCGCATGTCAGACGACGTCGGCAAGCTTTCAGACTTCTTTTTCTTTGACCTTGCTACAAGATTTATTCTTCATCTTCCAGCAGGCTCGGGGACTAAGTGGGCACACTTCACCTTATGGTGAATGTGCGCTTTTATCATCTCGAGGCTATGCCCGGGGACTGGCTGCCTGCTCGGCTAGTCTTCTACTTTCTGACCCTGGCACCACATGACTATGTCACCTACTATCAGGCTCGAGGACTACCTGTGGGGGTACGGCACCTAGTATCCACAAGACAAGACATGGGCCGCACCATCAGGGGTGGGCCAGCCCACAAGATCAAGGCGTGCACGACGCTGCTCGGCGTGCACCGCAAGCTATTGTATAGTACCAAATAGGACACTTTCCTTGTAACCCTGCCCCTCCAGAGTATATAAGGAGAGGCAGGGGTCCCCTAGCGGACAGATCCATCTAGATCGATACATCTCATATTCAATACAATACACCAAAGACACAGGACGTAGGGTATTACGTCGATCAGACAGCCCGAGCCTGTCTAAATCACTGTCTCCGCGCCTTGTGTCACCATCCAGTTCCTGATTACGCGCACCCCCACCGACTAATCTACCTTCGTGGGATACCCCTCAGAGGACTGCCGACGATATTCTGTCGACACAATAGTTGCGGCCTCTTCGTCCATCTTCCTAAACTGCTCTTCCTTGGCATAGTAGCTACCGGGGCCTAGATGATGGTGGTGTTTATTCCTCTTTGCCAGCTCGGTGTTATGGGCACTGAGCTCCAATACCTCCGGTGAAGTCTTTTGAGACACGAGCTCCTCCCATTGACTAGGAGTTATTTTGCCAAACTCATTGAAGGGAGTTAACCCCTTTTGGATATACTTCGTGTTGAGCTCCGACCTCCAACATCGGAATGACTCTCCCATCATCCTAAAAGCATTTTTTTCCAGTTCGTGCTTACCCTCTAGAAATCTAAAATTGAGCTTCAGATGCCTATCCCATAGTTCATTCTTTTTGTTCTCTGGTACCTCTTTTCAGTTAGGGATTGCTGGGTTCAATTTATCTCTTACTAGGGCCCCGATCGCATTATGGAATCATCCTCTTAATTCCAAGGATCTCCCCTGCTGGCCCGACCTCCGTTATCACATAACATGCCTTATCTGGATATAGATTTCCTTTTCTATCCCCTCGTTTCCTCTTAGGCTTGGTAGTCGTTGTTGTGTCTTGAGGTTGTGGAGCAGAGGCATCGTGATCCGGCTCTGTGGTTGTTGCCTCTGCTCTCCTTTCCTCTACTCCATCTTGTCCAGCGAGATGTCGAGGACATCGACGTCGTCTTTTCTGAGTTTCAGGAGGGACCTATATATACGACAAGTCAAAGTGTTAGCAGAGGTAATACAGCCAAAGCTTTAGCAAAATTTACAAGCTAAGGCTTTTTCCCTACCTCCTCGTTCGGGTCAAAATCCTTATCCAAATCTTCCTCCGTTGGCCTCCTTCTAGCTTCACATGGGAAAGGATCCTTGGGACTTTCATATCCCTCTTCTGAGTCATCATCATCATCATCCTCCTCTTCTTCGCCTTCAGCAGCCTCTCCTGCTCTTCCTTCTGCTCCCCATTCCTCCTCGTCACACTGCTCCCGAGTAAGCATCACTTCTAGATCCTTTTCTAACTCGTTATCAAACTGCTCCTGAGTTAGCTGGTCCTCTAGTGCTTGCTCCTCATAGGTTGGCTGCTCATCATGCTCGGGGCATCGGGCTGCACTGTCTGGTGTCCGCGACATTATTTCGCGCTTTGTTCTAATAGACGCAAGAAAGTGTGCTTTAGGTACGCGAGAAGGTATAAGAAATAAAAAAGGTCTATAAACCAAAGTAGTCCTATAAAACAACAATATATCAAAAAACGAGTAGTAGCAGTAGTAGAGGCCTTAGAAACATGTCAATCGTCATTTGATCATGTACTTGGAGCATCAAGGCATCATAACAGAGAAGAGAGGAGAAGGTAATATAGGGGCGGCTGCTAATGATGCCAAGTTCCTCATAAGTTCTTGATCATCAGCTCATATTCCATATAATGTATGGACTTGGACAATTTCATCATCGACAAAAGAAAGGAGAGAAGAGGAGAGGGGAGATTTGGCAAAAAAAAAAAGCAACAGCTGCTTAACAAACATATAGAGGAAAAGGTGTAAAAAAAGTAGCAGCTGCTTCCCAAACATAGAGGATAGGAAAGGTGGAAAAAATAGAGGAGAGGGGAGATTTGGCAAAAAAAAAAAAGCAGGTGCTGCTTCCCAATAAAAGCAACATCTGCCATACTGACTTTGCTCGATCACACATGAACATCATATGCTTAATATCTTCCGAACCTGATAGGCAGATCGGGCAATCAGAAGTAGTAGACAGTAGTAGTAGGGAAGTAGTAGAATTAGTTGACAGAAGTACAAGTAGTTGATAGAAGACAGAAGTAGAAGTAGTAAACAGTAGTAGGAGGGAAGTAGTAGAAGTAGCAAAAAAAGCAACAGCTGCTTAGGAGAGGAGAGGAGTAGAGTGGAGTAGAGGAGAGTAGTAGTAGAAGAGGAGTGGTAGAGTAGTAGGAGAAGAGCAGGAGGACAGTATAGTAGTAGAGTAGTAGTAGGAGTAGCAAGTAGTAGTAATAGGAGTTGTAGGAGACCAACCAGCAGCCACTAGTAGTAAGAGTTGATAGAAGACAGAAGATAATAAGTAGCAATAGTAGTAAGTAGAGAGAGGAGTAGTAGGAGTAGCAAGTAGTAGTAGGAGCAGCTGGCCAGAAGTAGTAGACAGCAAGTACAGAGAAGATTAGTAGCCACCAGCCACATAGTAAGAGAGAATAGTAGTAGAGAGTAGAGACTATGGAGTAGTAGAGCAGTAGTAGGACAGCAAGTAGTAGTAATAAGAGTTGTAGGAGACCAACCAGTAGCCAACAGCTAGTAGCCAGCAGCCAAAGAGAGACAAGCAGCCAACCAGCAGCCAGCAGCCAAAGAGAGACAAGCAGCCAACCAGCAGCCAGCAACCAGCAGCCAACCAGCAACCAGCAGCTAGCAGCCAAAGAGAGACAAGCAGCCAACCAGCAGCCAGCAGCCAACCAGCAGCTAGCAGCCAGCAACAAAACTAAACATCCCATAGCTTCAAGCATAATCCAGTTTTAGGATAGACAGATCAACAGTGCATGGACAAAGAGATATGTGATAGAAGTGAGATATGTATTAATAATATCAAATGCAAAATATTAGATGATGACCTCTATTTAAATGTAAAAATAAAGTATATACCAGCAGCCAGCAGCATTGGATTTTAGCATGCATAATACCAAGTGTTGTTTCAACAAATATGCGTGGATCTATGCATCTTCACATAATTCTTCAGAGCTAGTTGACAAATGACAAGTCATAAAGCAGATAGCTCAGCAGCAAGTTGGCCGGTTCAGGATCTATATGCATTTTCAGCATGCGCGCTAGCTGGATTGATACAAATATATACACAAGAAGATACACCAGCAGGTAACACAGAATTTAATCTAGTCAGGTTTGACATTGCTGTTAACGATGTAATTTGTAGTCAAGCTTAAAATAGCTGACCACATGTCTTTGGGGACATCAGGGAAAAATGGTTGACTGCACGCAAGCCAAAACAATACTTCCTGACTACTACAGAAATTTACAGTAGTAGAGAAATAATCGACATTGAAGGAAAAACAAAAAAAACAGTGCAAAGAGCTGGAAGAAAGCATCGGCACACTCACCGGAGAGCTCGGGAAGGAGGTGCGCGGAGGCCGCCCGCCGGTTTATTAAGTCCCAACTTAATAACTGAGTCCCAACTTATCTGTAATGCCAAGAGAATTACCAAATTAACAAACGAGAATCTCATGCAATGCATAATTGAAAATCACTGTGGAGCATATCAAGACTGACCTTGCAACAACATAAGCCCCATAGAAGAAACAACACAGCCTGAAAAGGAACAGGAAGGCCAGCAGTTTATTAAGTATGATTCAAATCACACATTTGTGTACTGATGAGATGATGCTTAGCAGCTTAGGTACGGAACATTACAGATACTGCATGCAGTCAGTTTTACACACAATAATGTTGAAGCAAAGAAAAAAATAAAGAAATTGCTGTTCAGCATTGTTGGTAATAGTAGCATTATAAAATGACATGCTACATATTCCTGCCTTTAGAGGTAATTCAACACTAAGTGACAGGAGAACACAAAACATAAGCTCATAACGTAATTTTGCCATCCATGTCAAAGTTACAGACCATTACACAGGAGATCAGGTGTGCAGTAAATGTTCAGAAATGTTTAGTCTGACTGGTAATTTCTCCTAAACTAACTCTCCATAAGTTATTAAGGTCGCTACAATGTTCTGTGTAATAGAGCAGCTCCTCAAGAACTACAAGTAAGTTGCATGTGCCTCTGGGCACATGTTGTGTGGGTTTGTAAGGGTTATTTACTCTGGTTTTTTCTTCTTAATGCAATGAAACGCAGCTCTCCTACATGTTCGAGAAAAAAAAAGTTCCCTTCTTTGTATTTGAAATCTTTGACTCCCAAATTGCAAGGCGGAAACTAGATATAACTCAATTCATATGGACACAGTTGCGTTTTGTGAAATGGTGCATTGCAATATCTTAAGGGCTAAGCTAATCAATATACACTTAGAACCACTGATGCCGTGAATAGTCGTTACACTTTTGTCATTTCACAGTGCAGAAAGGGGATCGTTAACTCAACAGTCCCTTAGTAATTGTTTCCACTACAACATGACTTTTGATTACAAGAGCAGTTCCTTACGAACTCCAATGAAACTGGGTTATTTACAAATGTAACTTCAACTGATATTATTTCTTAGGAATATGATGCAGGGCATACTAACATGGTTTCAAGTCGACATTGACAGAACCTGATACTAGCAGTAACCTAATGCATATCGCCAAACCTCATCAAAGCAATGAGCACTTAACTTGAAATCGGTATCCATGTGAACAGAGACTGAACTCAAACTACTTCCTCTTCACAGCACGTCAAAGACCAAGCAGAAACGAAAAGGAGTTGGGAATGTTTGAAAGACTGAGAGGCACCTTAAACCGCCAGAGGTGCGTGGAGGCCGCCCGGCGGTGGAGGTGCGCGGACGCCGGTGGAGGTGCGCGGAGGCCGCCCACCGGTGGAGGTGCGCGGTGGCCGCCCGCCTTTGGAAACCCTAGGGCGGGGAGCAGGCGCGCGGGTGTGGGGGGGCGTGGGTGCGGGGAGGGGGCGCGGGTGCAGGGAGGGGGTGCGCGGGTGCGGAGATGGGGTGCGCAGGTGCGGGGAGGGGGCGCGGGCCGACGTCGGGACAGGTCTGGCCGGTCGGAAACCCTAGGGCAGGGAGGAGTAGGCGCGTGGGTGCGGGGAGGGGGCGCGGGCCGGCGTCGGAACAGGTCCGGCCGGTCGGAAGCCCTAGGGCGGGGAGGAGCAGGCGCGCGGGTGCGGGTAGGGGGCGCGGGTGCGGGGAGGGGGCGAGCGGGTGCGGAGATGGGGCGCGCGGGTGCGAGGAGGGGGCGCGGGCCGGCGTCGAGACAGGTCCGGCCGGGAGGCGGCGGCGGCGGGGCAGCCTGACGGCGTCGGAGGAAGAAGACAGCGACCAACAGGTGGACTCCCGTGCGCCCTTGTATTTATACTCGGGACTATTTCTAGGGGCGGTTCCTGATCCAGCCGCCCCTACAAATGCATTTGCAGGGGCGGTTCCGGATCCAACCGCCCCTACAAATATTTTTTATTTTTTAAAATTTTAAATTCTATATTTTTTATATCATGAAAACACAAAATAATATTAAAAAAATTGTGTATATGCACAAATATAATATTTTGTATTATTCTATATATGAAGAAATATATATATAAACAATTGTAGTCAAAACAATATAGAAAACAAAAAAATAAAAATTAAAAATTTGAATTTTAAAACTTCAACTACAATTTTATGACATTAAATGAAATAAAATGAAAATGTTGTAAACATTAAAGTTGTATAACTCATCAACATGTACAACTTTTATTTTACTCATCTTGTCATGTGACTTTGTTTGGACGATTCAAATTTTGAAATGAAAAACTCATGAATACCAAAGTTGTAGAACTCATCAATATGTACAACTTTTATTTTGATCATATTTTCATTTGACCAAATTTGAACAGTTGAAATTTTGAATTTCAATAAATTACAACTTCAAACAAGATTTTGAAACCTTAATTGATTTCAACAATAAAAGTCGTGAACATAAAAGTTGTTGAACTCCTCACTATCTACAACTTTTATTTTGGTCACTTCTTCATGTGACAACATATTAGTAAACATTGTTCATAAATTCACATATGACTCATAGTTTCATGAACTATACGAGAAATATGTTGATTTATGAACAATGTTTACTATCACTTTGTCAGATGAAGAAATGATCAAAATAAAAGTTGTAGATCTTGATGAGTTATACAACTTTGGTATTCATCACTTTTTTAGCTAAAATCATTTAATGGTTGAAAATCTCGTTCGAACTTGTCATTTTTTTAAATTTGAAAATTTAAAGTGCTCAAACTTTGTCAAATGAAAAGAATGACCAAATCAACACACTAACTTGATAGGGCAAGATTTTAGAAAATTTTAGGAAAAAAAATCATCACATTTGGAGTTAGTATGAGGGAGAAAGACTAGTTACAAATTTTACCTAGAGATTAAAAAGAAAAATCACAACTGTTCATGATGATTAATGATGAACAAGTGTGATTTCTCTTTTTAATCTATGGCTGAAACTTATAACTAGTTTTTCTCCCTCATACTAACTCCAAATGTGATTGTTTTTTTCATAAAATTTTCTAAAATCATGCTCTATCATTTTAGTCTAGTCATCTATCTTTGTCACTAATTTTGAACAATTCAAATTTTAAATTTCAGAAAATGACACCTTTAAACCTGATTTTCAAACACTAAATGATTTCAGTTGTAAAGGTGATGAATATAAAAGTTGTATAACTCGTCAAGATCTCCTACTTTTATTTTGGTCATTTCTTCATTTCATAAAGTGTTAAGTGATTTCATAAAGTTTTAGTAGTAATAGAGTGGATGTTCAAATAGAGTCATCTGAATGTTGCAAAGGGTAGTCTCACATACATGTATAAATGTAGTCTCACACACATACACACGTACATAAATATATAGTCTCACACGCATGCATAAATGAAGTCTTACAAACACACACTTACACAAACACTCCACGTTCAACAACTAGCTAGCCCGCTGTAAGGACTTTCCCCTTGACACCTTTTCGTTCCCATGGCAATATGTCTTTGGGAAGGTCTTTTTCCACAACACTGATCTTCTTAGGAAAGTCTATGAATAGCGGCATCTCATCGTAGTTATTGTAAGCTTCAACATCGTCCACGCCATCAACTCCAATAATGTGTTGTTTCCCGGAGGCAACCACATGCTTTGTCTTCTTCTTCGGGGGAAGGTTACTTTGTGGGTCAGACATATAGAAAACTTGTGCGACATGTGAAGCGAGCACCCAAGGGTCATCTTGGTAGCCTAGATTCTCGAGGTCCAGGACTCTCAATCCGATCTCGTTCAGTTGGTGTTGTTTGATCCAGCGGCATCGAAAGAGGGCCACCATTATATCCCTGTCGATGTTTTATCACCGATAGCCTGCCACGGGGGTATCCGGGACAGTTGTTCGGGCTTCGGTGAATAGCGGAATTTGGCGGTTTACGCAAAGAGACTCACGATTTATACTGGTTCAGGCCCTTGACTTGGTCGAGTAATAACCTTACGTCCAGTTTTGGCGTTAGCCTGTTTACATTGTATTGCTTTGAGTATCGGGTATGCGTTCTTCTTTTACAATGGGTACCCTCACCAGCCCTTTATAGTCTAGGCGTTGAGAGGCGTTGTTTGTGTCCTATTCGGATACAAGGTTAGAGTCCTAAGCTACGCTTCAGGCACCTTTCCTTGTACAGTTTGAGTTGGAGTTTCGATTTTTGCACGTTGCTTTGCTCCGCGTTCTTCTTGGCGACTGGGTGGTAGGCCTTGTTACCAAGGCCTACCTACCTGCAGTATGGTCTATGGGGGGCCCGTAGGGTTCCCCATCGATAAGCCCCCGAGCATTTCATGATTGAGCTTCAAGGGTTGAGTTGTTGTAGTCTTGATCCGGGTCCTTCTTGAAGTGAAATCTTGAGATGGTCTTTTTTTATTCTTCTTTTGGCTGATGTGCACTTTTGCTTGATGTCCTCCAGGTTCTTTTTCTTTTGAGTGCAGCGAGTGCAATTTTGCAAAAATTGCACTCATTGAGTGTAGCCCCCGAGCCTCTTGTTTTTCTTTTGGTACAAAAAAAGCTGGAGGGTCAAAAAATTTGAAAATATGTTTTCTATGGTAGGTACTTGCAGCCCCCGAGCCTTCTCCGGGTTCTTTTCTGTTGAAAAGAAGCTGGAAGAAGGGTCTTGATTTGCACTCCTTTGGTCTTTGTCTTTTGCTGGTCACGGATGGGTTTTGTATAGCCATGAGTGAGCGTCTTGTTTTACTTTTTGTCAGAAATCTTGCTTTTAGGCACTATTCGCCTTTGTTGCTTTGCTCCTTTGTTCTTTTCCTCTCTCTTTCTTGTGATCTTTAGCCGTGTTTACCTCTGGTTTGCTTATAAATACCTTTTTTGTTGGTTGTGGTTCTGCCTTGAGTAGGAAAGTTCTTCTTCAATTCTTTCTTCATTCATAGATATGCTGGTGTGTGAGGTTGAGCAGCCCCTGGGCTTATGCTTGGTTGGTAATGATCATGCTGCTCTATCTGCTCTTCTGTGTCCGAGCTGCCGCTGCTGCCGCTACTAGGTTCCTTGTTGCAATATTTAAGAATGTTGTCTCTATCTTATGTTTGAGTTTATCCAGTCCTGTTTGGCCATCTGTAACCTTTGTATTTGTCTTCGATCCATGAGATTTATAATTTTTCTTCGTCCGAGTTCTTTTTCAACTGTAATCCTTTGACATTGTAATTTTGTATGTGATCCTTCATACGTCTCCGAGTTGTTTGTTCGGTTACTTATTGCTGTTGTCATTCTGGTTGTTGGAGAATTCAATGTGTCTTCACGGGTTGTATTGTTGCTTGTGGAATATTCTCTTGGATATGCTTGTCCTTGAGTGCCGTTCTTTCACGTCAGAGTCCTCTTTCATTGAATTCTATCTTTTCATTGTGTCCTTTGTTAGATTTCTTCTATTGGTGCTCCTAGTCCATGTGCACCGCTTCTTTTGCCTATAAATGCCCTTCCGAAGTGCTATTTTGATTCATCGAGCCTTTTGTTGCATGTTCTGAAGTCTCTGTAGTTATGAATATGATAGTGTGTGAAGTAGAGCAGCCCCCAGGCGTATTTTGTAGTTCTTATACATTTTGGTGTAGCTGGAGGAAGTCTTGTGATAGGGATTAGAGGTAGACTAATCCTGCAGCGGCATTGTACTTGGAAGTACGTGGTGGTAGTTGGAGGAAGTCTTGTGATGTGGGCTTTGTTCCTTCATCCGGCAGTTCTAGGTTGATCCTCGCCGTCTGTCTTGAGACTATCCGGTGCAGATCAACACATGATCCTGCATCATGTTGGGCTTGGGTAGATAGATGCCTGCCGACTTCCCCTAGTCTATGTTGTCCCGCCATGCTACTGATTTCCACCTTGGATGCACTACGTCCGTCCTTTGAAGAAAACAGTGTAGCCGAGCGCGGTTTGTTCTTCCGAGTAGCAAATTGGAGCACATAGTCATTCCAGAGCCTAGTTGTGTCCAGGCTCCTTTTTGCTACCTTGCTTGTCGTAGTGCCGAGTTCATTGGGTCTTGTAAGATGTGTAATCTTCTATTTTTGAAGCCATTTGTAATGGAAAGAATCTTGTCTTCAGAGTTGTCATTCATTTTTCTGCTGTAATCCTGGTTATTCATGAGGCTCCCGAGTTCTTTCTTTAATAACCGGGTTCTTTTGTTCCTTGCGAGGTGGCCCTTCGTTTCTTCATGATTGACGGGTTGTTCTTGTAGTAATCTGAAAACTCTGCCGTGGTGCTGGATGGATAAGTCTGAAATCTGCCCGTTGGATCGTACCATTGTGTAGATTTGTGCCTTCCGTCATTTTAGCTTTTATGAAGAAAGTTTTAACTCCATTCTTATCCCGAGGAGGCTGTTGAACTGTCTGGGATGGCGATTTGGTCTCTATTTAACTGGCCACTCCGCAATTGTTTTGCCATAGCCCCAATGACGAAGAAGAAGTTCATCCATAGGCAGAGTGTCCGTAAGGTGTCGTGTTCTTTGCTTGTTCGCTCTCTTAGGATGGCCGTGGCGGAGTCATCGAGCGAAAGGTCTTCGTCGTCGCCTTCATTGCCATCCCCTCTGGTGGTGGAGAAGGCTCCCCTTGTTGGGACATCAGCGCCGGTTGTCCCTCTGCAAAAGAAGAAGGACCCCTCGGCTGCCCCTGTGGTCACTCTTGTCCCCCTCTCTACTGCTGACGCTACTTCGACAAGGGCGGATTTGATTGTCCTTAGTAGTGACAGTGAAGATGAGGTTGATTGGGAGGCGCTCGCCGCCGAAGACGAAGTCGACTGGGGCGCCCTTGCTGTCGAAGATGACGATGATGTCAAATCTATGGATAGCGGTTCTCCAGCGAGGAACTGATGATGGCTGGATGCGTTGTCATTAGCCCTCACTTTGATGTTGGCGTAAAGGATATCGAAGGGCAGATTGTCCGGTCGTAGATTTATCTTGGTGATTTGATGTATGTAGTAGTCGTGTTCTTCTATGATCATCATAAACTTTATTTCCCCAATTTCTCTTTTCCTTTTCTTTTGATGTGGCTTCTTTTGTTTCGCTGTGTGGATGTCTCTGCTTTATTTATTCGTCAGACGAATTGTGTGAGTGATCAGGATTTCTTCCGAGTAGTTGCTTCGTGGTACATATCTGTAGCTTTGAGTAGACAAGTTGTTTCTATTTGTCATGAAATGACTCTTTGGTAGGTGGAGTGCTTTGTCTGGCTTTCGTTTGAGCCATGTAAGCAACTCGGTATGTGTAGAACGTCATCTTGAGGGACTGTCTTCGAGTGCTTTGTTCGGCTCTTGTGCAAACAACTCGGTATAAATTGTTGTTTTGTCAGACTTCATGTTCTTGCTAGTACTGAAAAGTCTTAGGATCAGCATTCTTGAGATTGATAAGCCTCTGAGTACTTCATGGTGGAGTTCTAGGAATTTCTTCTTGTTCCTTCAGGTCTTTGCCGAGCAGGGATTACCGGTGCTTTTTTCCCGGTTTTATGATTTTGTGAAGGGTGGCTTTTACCGGTGCATCAACAATGTGGTTTCGTATGTACGGGTTGTTGCCCCTGATGCTCCTTTTGAGCGGATTTATTGAAGCTTCTGTAATGGCTGAGTTTTCAAGACACTAGGAGGAGGCCAAAGTATAGCTTAGTGGTCTATCAGACCAAATTCTTGATCAAATGAATGTACTTCCTCCTTCTGTTCCGTCTTCTTGAACAGATGTGAAAAATCAACCTTCTTTTGATGTCCTTGTAATATACTTTGTCTCTGAATTTTTAAGATGTGAGCAGGCTTCGTCCTGTCTTTCTTTTCTTCTTAGATGTCTTTGAATAATATGGACAAGTTTCGCCCAATCTTTCCTTGTGGCTTTTTTCTGCTTTGCCATAGCTTGTTTTGCTCTTTGGGTCGGCGACCGAGTTGTTGGAGTGCTTGTGCCACTTTTTGGGCGAAGTAGTCGATCGTACCACTCTTGGGGTAGATGACTGAGTTGTTGGAGTGCTTGTGCTGCTTCTTGGGCGAAGTAGTCGATCGTACCACTCTTGGGGTAGGCGACCGAGGTGTTGGAGTGCTTGTGCCGCTTCTTGGGCGAAGTAGTCGATCGTACCACTCTTGGGGTAGGCGACCGAGCTGTTGGAGTGCTTGTGCCGCTTCTTGGGTGAAGTAGTCGATCGTACCACCCTTGGGGTAGGCGACCGAGCTATTGGAGTGCTTGTGCCGCTTCTTGGGCGAAGTAGTCGATCGTACCACTCTTGGGGTAGGCGACCGAGCTGTTAGAGTGCTTGTGCCGCTTCTTGGGCGAAGTAGTCGATCGTACCACTCTTGGGGTAGGCGACTGAGCTTTTGGAGTGCTTGTGCCGCTTCTTGGGTGAAGTAGTTGATCGTACCACTCTTGGGGTAGGCGACCGAGCTGTTGGAGTGCTTGTGCCGCTTCTTGGGCGAAGTAGTCGATCGTACCACTCTTGGGGTAGGCGACCGAGCTGTTGTAGTGCTTGTGCCGCTTCTTGGGCGAAGTAGTCGATCGTACCACTCTTGGGGTAGGCGACCGAGCTGTTGGAGTGCTTGTGCCACTTCTTGGGCGAAGTATTCGGTCGTACCACTCTTGGGGTAGGCGACCGGACCCGTATAGCACAACCGTTTCTGGGTTGGCTGTTTGCAGGGTAAGTAAGCAATCGTACCAGCTCTTGGGGTAAGCGATTGCGCCCGTATAGCAACAACCGTTTCTGGGTTGAGCTGTTTGCAGGGCTGCCCCTTTTTCCCCAACCTGATTACAGGTTGGTTCTGTCCGTTGGACAGGGCTGTCAGTCGTACCATGTCTTTATGGTAGAGTGACAATGCTAGCTTGGGTCTCCTTACCCAAGAAGCTATTTGGCCGTTGGCCGTCAGTCAGACCATCTCCATATGGTTGAGTGACAAGATTGCCCGTGTAGCGCAACTGTTTCTGGGTTGGCTGTTAATAGGGAAGCCCCTTTTTCCCCAACCTGATTACGGGTTGGTTCTGTCCGTTGGATAGGGCTCATATTTGAAGCTGTTCTTCTTGAATAATCTCTGTCTTATTTCTCTTGAAACTTGAGTACAATCTGTTGTACTTAATTGTAGAATCTTTTGAGCTGGCTGATATGCCAAGTGTTCTTTTAACTTTTGGAATGCTTCTTCTGCCTCTTTTGTCCATTCAAAATTTCCTGCCTTTTTCAATAATTTGAAGAAAGGTAGCCCTTTTTCTCCTAGTCGGGAGATGAATCTGTTGAGTGCTTCCATGCATCCTGTAAGCTTCTATATGTCTTTAACTCTCTTTGGATGTTTCATATCCATGATGGCTTTAACCTGCTTTGTACTTGCTTTGATTCCTTGGTTACTGACTAGAAATCCAAGTAGTTGTCCTGATGGTATCCCAAAAACACACTTTGTGGGGTTTAGCTTCCACTACCATGCTTTTAGATTCTTGAAAGTCTCCTCAAGGTCTTTTATTAATGATCCAGGTTCTTTTGTCTTGATTACTACATCATCAATGTATGCTTCTACATTTCTTCTGACTTGACTCCCCAAGCAAGTTTGAATTTCTCTTTGATATGTTGCCCCTGCATTTTTAGCCCAAAAGGCATTGATTTATAGCAATATGCCCCAAAGGGTGTAATGAACGAAGTCTTTCTTTGGTCTTCTTCTCTTAAGGATATTTGATGATAGCCTGAATAGCAATCTAGAAAGGATAACAGAGCTGATCCTGCTATCGAGTCGATGATTTGATCAATCCTTGGTGGGACATATGGATCTTTTGAGCAATGTTTGTTGAGGTCTGTGTAGTCGATGCACATGCGCCATTCTTTTGAATTCTTCTTCTCTACTAGGACCGGGTTGGCAAGCCAATCCGGGTTGATTATTTCTCTGATGAATCCTGCTGCCATGAGCTTGGTGATCTCTTTTTTTATTGCTGCTTTTCTGTCTGGAGCGAATCTTCGTAACTTCTGCTTAACGGGTTTGGACCCTTTGTTCACATCAATTATGTGCTCAGCCAACTCCCTTGGGACCCCTGGCATGTCTATTGGCTTCCAAGTGAAAATATCTTTGTTGTCCCGAAGAAAGTTGGTGAGCGTGAGTTCCTATTTGGGGTCGAGATTTGCACTGATGATTGCTATCTTCTCCGGATCACCAGCCAGTAGGTCAATAGTCTTGGTAGCGGCTTCTTTTGGTGGTGCAAAGTTGCTTGGCTTCTTAGCCGGTATCTTAATCTCATCTGGGTTCATTTTGTTGGCCAGCATTGCCATCTCCTTTCCTTCCTTTATATCTTGTAATCTTTTGGATATTTGTACTGCTTGTACATCGCAATCATGTGCTTTCTTTAGATCTCCTTTCAATGATAATACACCCTTTGTTGTTGGCATCTTGAGCAGTAGGTATGGATAATGTGGTACTGCCATGTATTTTGTTAAAGCTGGTCTCCCAAGTATTGCGTGGTAGCATGATTCAAAGTCTGCAACTTCGAATTTGATGAATTCCGTCCGGTATTTGTCTGGTGTGCCAAAGGTGACGGGTAGGGTTATCTGTCCGAGGGGCATAGCTGCTCTACTGGGTACTATTCCATAGAATGGTGTGCTTGTGGGTGTCATTAGACCTTCACAATCCATCCTTTTGAGAGTATCTGCGAATATTATGTTAAGCCCGGCTCCTCCATCGATGAGTACTTTAGTTACTGCTACTCCTGCGATAGTCGGACCCAGTACCAGCGGGTAGCATCCTGCATTTGCTGCACTGGTCCATTGGTCTTCTCTTGTGAAGTGGATGGGGTATTCTAACCAATCTAGATATCTTGGGATGGCTGGTTCAGCTGCCATGATGGCTCTGTGAGCTAGTTTCTCTTGTCTTTTGCTTCGTGTGTTAGGAACACCTGAAAATATCACCGCTAATTGGCGTTGGGGTTCTTGATAATCTCCTTTAGCTCTCTTTTCCTCCTTCTTGGATTCTTCTTGCTTTGGCTCCGAGTTGTTTTGATTCCTGTTTTCTCTCTTCATGAATTACCGCTGAAAAGTGCTGCATTCAACTAACTTGTGTCTGACCCCTGGGTGTATGTGACACGGCATGTTTTCTATGTTTTTCGGTGCTCTTCCTCGGTAGTTGTTACTCTAATAGTTGCTATTACTGTTGTAACCGCTGTTGTTACGGTTGTTGCTATTGTTGTAGTTGCCATTGTAATTGCTACCATTGCTATCATTGCCGTTGCCATTGTATCTTCTTTTGTTGTCTGTGGTTGCCACCATATTCTCCTGCCTTGGTCTTTTGTCTTGCTGTCTGTAATCGAGTCTTCTATTCTCTGGGTTGTCCCTAGCAAATCTGTGCCGAGTTCTTTCTTCTGACGAAATTAGCTTCTCAACAACCCTCTTGAAGTCTTCATTTGTTCTTGGGTTCTCATTGAAATAGTCCTTGTATTGCCAGTTTGCCCAGATTCCTTCTGCAAAGGCCTCTATCACCTCCCTATCAGTAATGTCATGGACTTGAGCCCTGAATTCTCCAAATCTTCTGTAGTATTCCCTTAGACTTTCTCCTCTCCTTTGCTTTACTCCTTTCAATTCGGCTGCAATCATTGGATGGGTAATAATGCCCGCGAAGTTGTTGCAAAAAGATTCTTGCAAGTCTTCCCAATACCTGATTGATCTTGGCCTCAATTTGTCAAACCATTGTAGCGGCATTGCTTCAAGGGCCATTGGGAAGAATAGAGCCTTGATGTCGTCGTCTCCTCCGGCTAATTCGATAGATTGGGAGTAAACCCTTAGCCATTGTCTTGGTTCGACTTTGCCATCATACTTGGAATGATTTGCTGGTTTAAACTTGTGTGGTAGCTTTAAAGTTTGTAGTCTTCTTGCGAAACAAGGGAATCTGTCGTATGGTTCCGTTCTTCCGTAATCTGGCGATCTTGCCCTTCTGTAATAAGACCTGTCTTCTTTTAACTCAGACTCTCTGTAGTTATCTTCTTTGTCAAATCTTCTTGATATTTCTTGGTAGCGTTGGCTCAATTCTGGTTTGTCTCTTTCTTGTTGCTTTGAGTAGTGTTCCTTCCTTCCATTGATATCAGCACTTTCTACTGGTCCTATCCTTTGAAAATTCGATTTTTTGGGTGGCTGCTCCCTTTGTGGCTCCTGTGGAACTTCTTCGTCGGGTTGTTTTTCTGATCCCCCGACTTCTTTCTTCTGGTCTTCCTTTGCTTTCCCATTATTCGTGAGGGTGTACAATTCCTTTGTTAATTCTTCAATTCTTTCCCTTTTTGTATTTTTTGTGGCTTCTTTTTCCGCCTTCTTTCTATTGTATTCCGTTAGCTCCGCTTTGTATTTATTCCAGACTTGCTTCCTTTGTTTAGCCCGGTTTCTCCTTCCAGCTTTCAATTTGTTCTTCTTTAGCCTTGCTAGTCTTTGCTCATCATTTTCATTGCTGTCGCTTTTCTCATCTTGTGAGATGTTGCCTTCTGATTCGTCTGAAGATTTTATATCTGGTATCTGTGGTGGTTCCAAAGGTTGTTCTAACTGCTCCGCCATGTATACAGTATACCTCTTCCGAGCTCTTCTTGTACGGTATTCCATCCTTCGTTTGGTTGAGCTGTCTATAGCTTCTGAACTGGATCTGAGTTCTTTTCCCTCCTGATAAGGTAGTTCTTCAACACGCGTGCCAGTCTGGACTTTGCTTGAGGTGAAAGAACCTAGCCAATGCACCACACAGTCTTGTGGGGTCACTGTCATGATCATCCCTTCTTGTGCTCCCTCCAGGAGTATTCTTCTTGCTGAGTTCATCTTGTTTTGGGTAAAGTGTTGATAGACTGATGCCACGTTGCGTAGTCTGTAAGTTTCCAAGTTCTTCTTTGAGTTGTATGGGTCGTATCCCTTCGCGATCGTTGTTGTGTCTCCGAGTCCAATTAGGCTTGGCTCTTGTGCCATGAAGATTGTCTTGGAATCGGGTCGTATCTCTTTTTTAGAGTCAGTTTTGTATCCGCTTTCTTCCTTATTCCGAGTTGTCTCCGAAGTTGAGAGTTTCGTCATCTTCTCAGCGAGTTTGTATTGAACTTCGTCATCGAATTCTTTTTCTTCTCGGAGATGGGTACGAAGCTTGCCGTCGCCGTCAGCCTTGCAGATCTAGGATCCGAAGACAAAGGTTGTTTCCACCGAAAAGGTCATCTTGAGGTCGAGGTCCGCCAAACTCTCGAGAAAAAATTCATCGAAAGCCCCTACCTGGCGCGCCAGCTGTCGATGTTTTATCACCGATAGCCTGCCACGGGGGTACCCGGGACAGTTGTTCGGGCTTCGGCAAATAGCGAAATTCAGTGGTTTACTCAAAGAGACTCACGATTTATACTGGTTCAGGCCCTCGACTTGGTCGAGTAATAACCTTACGTCCAGTTTTGGCGTTAGCCTGTTTGCGTTGTATTGCTTTGAGTATCGGGTATGCGTTCTTCTTTTACAATGGGTACCCTCACCAGCCCTTTATAGTCCAGGCGTTGAGAGGCGTTGTTTGTGTCCTATTCGGATACAAGGTCAGAGTCCTAAGCTACGCTTCGGGCACCTTTCCTTGTACAGTTTGAGTTGGAGTTTCGATTTTTGCACATTGCTTTGCTCCGCGTTCTTCTTGGCGACTGGGTGGTAGGCCTTGTTACCAAGGCCTACCTACCTGCAGTATGGTCTATGGGGGGCCCGTAGGGTTCCCCATCGACAATCCCTTCCATAGTCAAGTTCCCATATCTCTTCAATGATGCCAAAGTATTGGGTCTTTCGCCCTAATCCATCGAGAGCCTCTATTCGAACGCCGCTATTTTGGTTCACATATTTACTATCTTTTGCGTGGATATAGTACGTATACCCATTGATGTCATAAGCATTCCAAGATGTCACTTGTCTCGATGGCCCCTCCGCCAACCTACTGATGGTAATAGAGCCTATAGTTTCTCCAAGCGGTATGTTTTGGTCCTTCAACCATGTAGTTAGTCGTTGCTTGTGTTGTTTTATGACCCAATCATCCGAACGACCATTTCTCTCCACCATAATGATAGCCAAGTGTTCATCAATGTACGGTTGCATCAGTTTTGTACTCTGTAAGACACTATAATGCGCCCGACTCACCTCTTTGTAATCATGGTCGATGAACACTTTTCTACCACTGGTGCCCTTCCCAGCCAACCTACCCTTGTGACGAGAATCAGGTTTACCAATCCCTTTTTGTACTTTTAGGTACTCTTGATAGCACTCGACGACTTCTTCAGTAATATAACCCTCTATCATGGAGCCCTCTGGGTATGCTCGATTATGTATGTATCGACTTAGAACCAACATGAACCGCTTATATGACCACATTTCATGCAAGTAGCAAGGGCCCAGCGCCTGTATCTGATGAACCATGTGAATCATGAGATGTGTCATTATATCAAAAAAAGCAGGAGGTAAACACATCTCCAGTTGGTTTTGTGTCTCCGCCACAAATTCATGTAGGTCACTCAGCTCTTGCTTGCCAATCATCTTCTGTGAGATCTTTGAAAAAAGTAGCACATGCGGGTGATGGCCATTTTCAAGAACTCTGGCTTTATAGCCCTGATTGCAATAGGTAGAAACACTGTCAGCATCACATGGCAATCGTGAGCCTTGCAATGTGTTATTGACAAGTCCTTCATCGACACTAGCTTCTTCACATTTGCTGAAAACCCAGTCGGGACTTTGATCCCCCTCAGGAAAGTGCATATAGCTCTCTTCTTGTCTGGTGTTAGGTTGAAGCACGTCGCGGGCAGAGTGTATTTTCTATTAGCTTCAAGTACCAGGTGAAGCTGTGGCATCACGTTTAGCTGCACCATGTCTTTCCATGCTTTCAGACCATCATTTGACTTGCCTGTGTCCATCAAGGTAGCAATGAGACTCTCAAAGACATTCTTCTGCACGTGCATAGCATCAATGGCATGGGGGACCTCCAAGTCTGGCCAATAAGGTAGATACTGAAAGAAGATTGATTGTTTCTTGAAAGGTACGCCTTCGACAGGAGGTGTGCATCTATCTCTGTTTGTCCCATCCGGATTCTTCTTTCCATAGACAACGCGTATGTTTTTCACCATTCTGTACACATGTTCTCCGTTATGATGTCTCTCCGGAGGGGGTTCAATCTCCGAGGCGTTGTCATAAAATCTAAAGAACAATTTGCAGCGGTACTTATGACTTGTCTTTAAGAAGCATCGGTTCCTTAGGTAAACTATCTTCTTGGATGCATCCAGGTACACCCATGTAGTACCATCCAAGCAAACCAAGCATCTCGTCCTCCCTTTGATCTGTCCAGACAAAGCAAACAGCGTGGGGTAATCATTGGTAGTAACAAATATTATTGCTCTACATATGAAGTCCTCCTTTCAGAACGCATCGTACATCTGCTCCCTATGCCTCCATAGCCTCTCCATTTCTTGCATCAAAGGCTCGAGGAACACGTCTATATCAATGCCTGGTTGTTTAGGGCCAGAAATAAGAATAGTGAGGAGAAGGTACTTTCTCTTCTAACACAGCCATGTTGGGATGTTGTACATGGTCAAGATCACTGGCCATGTGCTGTGGTCGCTCATCCTCTCATTGAAGGGATTCATTCCATCGGTGCTCAAGCCAAACCGTACATTCCTTGGGTCATCGCTGAATTCTTTGTGCTTCTCATCAAACCTTTGCCACTGACTACAATCAGCCGGGTGTGCAATCTTATCATCATCCACCTTGCGCTCATCATCCCACCATGTCATGAGTGCGGCTTCTTTAGGGTTTAGGAAGATATGTCTCAAGCGATCGGTCACTGGCAGGTACCACATTACCAAGGCAGGAATTCTTCTCTGCTTTGCATCGTTGCCTAATGGAGTGTCCTCTGGGAGCTGAGATTCTTGTACCACCTTTTGAGTACCCTTCTTATTCCTTTTTTTCCCCGTGGAGGCTTCGTCCCCACCGTAAAGGTCATTGTTCTTGTACCAGTTGGCCCCACACCGAGATATTTATCCAGTGATTTAAACGTTTTTTCACAAAAAAGTATACAGTGGTTGGGGCATGCATGGATTTTTTTCAACCCCCATTGTCAATGGACTTATGACCTTCTTCGCTTGGTATGTGTTGGCGGGAACTGAGTTTGGTTATGGCAGCACCCATGATAGGAGATGCAATAGATTATTGAAACTATAGTCTGACCAGCCGTACTTAGCCTTCAGGATGAGCAGCTCAAGCACAAAACGTAGCAATGTCCAATGTGTCGGACAGCCCTTTTCAACACCATACACAGTCTCCTTCGATGCTTTTGTCACCCTTTCCAAATTTTCTAGACCTTTTGGGCTATTTAGTAAAATCTCTGGTCCAAGGGCTCGAATCATGTCCTCCAAATCATCTTCATCCCCGACACGTGCTCCACCATCCTTATTGGCACCACCTTCGTCGTTACCATCCCAACTACCAGCATCACCACCTTGTTCATTGCCAAACTCGAAATCCATTCGTGCATCAAGCTCTGCTGAATATTGGGATATGGATTCTATGGTTTCATCGTCGTATTCCTCCTCATCCTCGTCGTTAACAATAACCATTTCACCATGATGAATCCACACTGTGTAGTCCTCAACAAATCCTCGCATAATCAAATGTGATCTGATGATAGTCACATCTGTCCATGCCATACGGTTCTTGCAATCTTTATAGGGGCAAATAATTGTATCCTTATTCTCTTTCAATATCGTTGCATGCTTCTTTGCGGCTTCAATCAATTTATCCACCTCTTCACGGAAACATGCCTTGAACCTTAACGAACCATACATCCAAGAGTTCATGTACTCCATCTTTTACAACAACAACAAAACAAACATTAAAGGACTACTTATTCAGATATATATATAAATGAATCAAACTAATAATTACTTGAGAATAATTGTATATACTTCAAATATATATGAATATAAATCTAATATAATTATATGAAGCATACAAACACACCATGGTAGAGGAAAATTAATTTATGGCTCATTTATCCATAAATAATTAAAATGCATATTTATTGATTACAATAAACAATTTGAGTTTCAAAGACAACAATTAGCAACCATTATACTTTACATAATATCTTTCATACAAACCCTAGTCCAATTTCATCAAACATAAATTTATAAAAACGAAATTAATAAAAAAAACAAACCCTAGATCTAGATCCACATGCACATGAAACATCCATAAAACTAACTAATTGTTCACTAAAATCAAGAAACATGGACCAAATAAGGGTATGATCTTGTTCCCCTCCCTAATTTACCCTAGTACATTTAAAACTTGGGTCTAATTTGCTTCATAAGTAGCTCAAGCACCATAGAAGAGAGAGAAAAACAAAACTCTAATTACTCACTAACCTTAGTAGAGTAATTTTTCTTACCTTCTACAACCTCTCCACCAAAGGATTTGAGACCAAAACCTTCCCCCCTTAGTAGAGCAATTTTTGGGAGGTGCCCAAGGCCTCCCCACCTTTCTTTCACGGGTTGGAGTGAGTGACCCGAGGAGAAAGAAGGTGTTGCAACTGTTTTATATGTGGGTCATTTGTAGGGGCGGCTGGTGATTGAGCCGCCTCTATAAATTGGAGCTATTTATATGGGGGCATTTGTAGGGGCGGCTCAATCACCAGCCGCCCCTACAAATAGCAACGCCGGGGGCGGCTGGTGAGTGAGCCGTCTCTACAAATCAGACCCCTTTTGTAGGGGCGGCTCGTATCACCAGCCGCCCCTGCTGTTCCATTTGTAGGGGCGGCTGGTGCCTGGGCACCCAAGCACGCCACTGTAGGGGCGGCTCCATCACCAGCCGCCCCTACAAAAAAATTCGAACCGTTGCTAAAAATCGTTTTTTACGTAGTGAAATAAAGAGAAATCAAAAGCTAAGTCTATTATTATTTTGCCCCGTGAGGAATGTTCTAATAAATCTTTTCCCTAATTTTTAAGAGCTAATTATAAGGAATCTTTTTCCCTAATTTTTAAGAGCCTAATTATATTCACTCGTTCTCTTATGACACACTATCCTTATTATGATATCACTATTGAATATTGATGAAGACCAAATCATGAATTTTGGACCCTCTGAAGAACTGTGATCAACCTCCGGTTCCTCCTGATTGTGCTGATATATACCAACCTCGGTTATGTTGTAATTATGGAAGTGGTTTGGGTGGGTGATGTGGTCATGGATCCTAACCATCGGCATTTCATTTTCCAAAATTCTGTCCAAAACTCCTCTCTTTTTCCTTCCATCCCGGCCCGTTTCATTTTCCTAACAGGCCTGGGCCGGCAGCCCAACTTCCGTAGCTGACCAGCCCATCCGATCCCTTCTTCCTCTGTGTTGCAACGTGACCATCCTCCTGCTCCTGCAGGTTTCAGAGATTTTGCAAGAGCATGCAGATACATATGTTAGGTAGCTGATCGCATGGAAGCATGTAGATTTTGCATGAGCATGCAGATACATATGTTAGCTGCTCACTGCTGCCTGCATTTCTTACGTGTATAGGAACTTTGTTGTATACTGGTACCATTGGTACAGCTCTAGTCCTTGACGCTCAAGCACCATAGCTGACACCATATTTTCATTTCAGGATGGCAACAACATACGAGATTCGGTAAATCATGTATGGTGCCATTGGGTTAGCTCCTTCTTCACTTCTTTTAGGTCACAGACACATGGCAAACAAAAAAACGAAACACCCATAGATGCATGTGGGACTCATGGTTCTTACAGGGACGACACACTCATGAAAGATGAATGATGTATAAGCAGTTGTTGGATGAGTTTCACCAATGGATGCAAGCTTGCAAGGAGGTTATATACACTCCCATGCCTTGGATGCCATTCAAAATATTACAAGAGATAAGAGTATATAGCAAGTGTTTCTCTTCTGAGTAGGTATATATACACATGTGGGCTATGGAACTCTGAAGTGTTGGAGGAAACAATTACATATGGGTTAGTAGCGAGAGAAAGTACCTTACAGGCCTTCTCAAGCATTTTTTAGCTTTTACACACATACAATTTTAGTTTTCCTTCTTCGAAGATTTTTTTTTGATTGAGATGTTGCTTTCTATATATATTGCCGGTTACGCCTCACTTAGATCTCTTGCCCGTTCATTTTGAAACCAAATAGAAAAAAGAAAACCGATGGGTTCAAGTTCAACCAATTCAGATAGTGCTAGTCGCGAGAGAAATGTAGAGAACGCACTGGTTATATTGTGATGGTAGTTAAGCTTACAATTTATAAATTGTTTTGTTTTTGTATTATGTACCACATGGAGCCATCAATTTCAATATATTATATTTGTTTCAACTAATTCCTCCATTTTTAATTATTTGACACCATCTTTTTTTCATTTGTTTTCACTTTGTCTTTCTTACACAGATAAACCAGCCACTCCGGCTTCCATTTATTTCTTTTGCGCCAATAGAGCGGTGCTTCTTACACAGCCGTTCCATCCTTAGGAAATTCCTTGAACTGCTGCTTCTAAGAGCATCTCCAAGAGTCTTTTTTTAAACTCACTCACTAAATCATCATTTGGAGAGTCATTTGAATAAAAATCGCTTTCTATATTATTTTTTTCATCCTCCAATAATTTTTCTATATATATTGGAGGGCATTTTTTGACTAAAAAAACTTAGTTCCTATTAGTAAGGAAGGATATAAAGTGTTTATTGGAGTTGCTCTTCACTCCTAAACCAGAGGATGGCGATGAGAGGTGGGTGATCATAAGAGGCATCCATTGCTGTGTTTGGACGTGGGGAATTGCAGGCTTACTTCCAATTCTCATTTCTCACGGTGTGGTAATATAAAAAGGAGAGAGGTTGGAAAATACGTTAGGATTAGGTAGGAACAGAGGAATTGGCGGATGAAGAAAACAGTGTATGGAAGTTGGAACGATTGGATTGGATCGCTTTTAGTGGAAGTAAGTTTCAGTTAATATTGTTCCATAGCTCTCCTCTCTCTCTCTCTCTCTCTCTTGAGCTCCTCTGCAGCAATAATCCAAGGGTCTTACGTAAAGAGGCATCCCTGCTTCTTGGCCCATGCATGGAAACTGGGCCCATGCACTGCCAACGTGATTACGTGAGTCCTTCCTCTCCTGCAATCATCATCTCCGTTGGCATTGCATTCGATACACAGCAGAACCAGCCATGCATGCACATACATTTTCTTACTTGATCGTTTTGTGTGTGTGTGTGGGGGGGGGGGGGGGGGGGGGGGGGGGGGGGGGCAATAAGCTTGCTGCGTCACAAGCTTTTTCCCCCACCCCTTTCATGTCCGTCACTACAAGCAGCAGTTTGGGTCTCCCCATCTCTCCTCAACATCACCTGTACATCACTGATGCTCGATGACAATTGGCAACAATGTTGGCCTAATTGCTTTGCTTCAGTGAATGTTACAATACGTCCTCGAAGGAGATGTCCAGGGACTTGTGCCTCACAGGTTTCAAGAAAAGTTCAAATCTGAACTCTGAAGAGTTAACACAGCAGGTTCAGCACCAGAGCTTTTTTTTCGAAAAGCCACCAGCGAGGAAATCGCTGGGCATATATTAGTAGAGAAGGAGATTAACATACAAAAAACAAAAAGAAACAAAACACTCACGGTGCCACAACAGCTTGCCACTACCACAAACAAATGCAACCTGCTAAACCTCCAAAGCACCGGTGGGCAAACACCACCAAGCACGCCGTTGAGAACATTGAGGGAGGGGGGAGCTCTCAATAGGGATGCCTCCAAGGAGGGAAGTGACATTCACAAATGCCGCCAACGCCAGATAGAGAACCATGGTTTTTCAACCGAATCCTTAGGAGACGAGAGACCTCACGACAATGCCTCCAACGAGGATTGTGGCGCCAAGGCGTCACCATTGCCGGCCACGACTCAGAGTCAAGCAGGGCATTAGCCCGAAAGTCCACCATCTCCAAAACCATCACACCCAAGCACCACGCAGGGAGTCGCTGCTAGCGGGAGATCGCTGCCATGCCGACCATGTCACAGGCATGCGTGACATGTCAACACCCCGCCAGCCCAAAAGCACCTCCTCCATCCCGCTGGACACCGACCACCACACTTGTTCCTACGCAACGGCAAGGAGCTCCACCATCACCACTGCACATCGCCATCCAGCAGTCTTCAAGACATGTCGCAAGCAACTCTGCTTGGGCTGCCGTCTGCAAAAGGCCGCCTTCCATTGATTGACGCTGCGGCAACAAGCTGGAAACAAACATATATGCGTAGCCAGTCATCACCGCGCCGATCCATGGACCAAAGCCAACGCGATAGTTGCCAGCTCATCACAGATCGCCCATGAGAGAAACCTGCAACATGTCCATCCACCCACCAGGATAGGCACCAAACCGTAACCTTCCATCGAAACGCCAAGATTGGTAGTAGACGCGCCGTCACCGGCACCGTACCCGCCAAGCCCCATCGAAGAGGCCACCGTGGCCACACTGAGCTAGCCTCTGCCTAGCCGTAGCTGCAGCACCAGAACCAACCGTCACTGCACCGGTCCTCGAGGACCGCTGCCAGCCAAGCCATTGCCGGCCACCACGAGAAAGCCACCTCCGACCAAGAGCCACCAACCATTGAACAACAACTTGTGCAAACTCCATCCGCGTTCAGGCCAGCATCGCATCCCAGCACGCAGCAGCTCCTGTGACGCCAACCATGACCGAACAGTAGGTTGACGCCAAACGGCCCGAGCCACAGAACGGTCAAGCGGTGGCAAGGCAAGAGAGGGAGGGGCGAGGGCGTGGTGGCGGCGCAGCGGGTTCGCCGCCCGTGCCGCCCCGGACGTGAGCGACGCGGGGGCGTAGTCTGTTTGCACCTTGTAACACCTCGGGTGTTTTAAATACTAAAACTTGCCATGACATCATATGCATTGCAAAGCATTTGGACATATTGAAAACTTGGATATGCAATTACTAAACAAGTTTACTTTATGTTGTATGTGTTGAATTGTGTTGTTTGAATCAAGTTTGAAATACTTGTATTGTTTTGAAATTTCGAAAACCCTGATTTCAGCATTTAAATCCTACCCTGAAAATCCATTTCAAAATCTAAGCATAATTTTGGGTTGATCCCAAAAGAAAAAGTGTAGAGCTTGGCAAGTTATACAAAGTTTGTTTTTGGAGTTTTTCAAGTTGTTTAGAAAAATTTTGAGTAATTCAAAAAGGCGTAATTCGTTAAATTTCCCTATTCAAATTCAAAAGTTCATTTCAAAATCTAGGACCGAATTAGGAGATGGTTATAGAAGCAAAGTTGTAGAACTTTTGATTTTGAACAACTTTTGTTTTTGGAGATTTTTGAGTTGTTATGAAAATTTGAGAGTAATTTGTGAATTTTGGTGAATGGCAACTTGTAAATATTGTGAACAGTGTTCACCACCGAAAGCTACATGGCCGGCGACCGTCTTCGGCGTTCCAGGCGCGCGCGTGGCGGCCTGGCTTTGCGCTGGCACGGGAAAGGTGTCGCCGTGGCTTCTCCTTGCCTTCCTGGCCGCCTATAAAGCTCCGACGCCGTCGTCGTTGTTCTTCCTTCGCCCTCTGTTTTTCCCGACGTTGTCGACCATCTCCGGTGAGCCCTCATCGTCGAACTAGTGCCTCTGCCGTTACAGCAACGCATCCATTAGCTCCGCCTTATCCTTACGTGCTCAGCCAACCCCTCAATTCAGCTTAATTTCGCGGGGAACCGCCACTCGTCGTATTTCTTCTCCACGGCCGGCAGCCCCGCCGTCGAGCCCGTGTCGCCGTGGCTAGCGCGCTACGGTGAGTCTCTGCCCTTGCCGAGTCTTGCTTCGGCTTCACCGCAATGATGTAGTGCTTTGTGACCCATTGATTTCTCATTTTGACCACACAGCTACCGGAGCATCGCCGTCGTCGATGATCGCTCCGCCGTGACCGCTGTCAACGTCGACCCATGTCATCGTAGCTTATCTGGTCTCGTTATTTGCTCCAACGTGTTCGTGGTGAGCTACTGGACCTTCCCATGCCCTCTGTTTCCCCGTTTTTGGCTTCGTTTCGCCGGCGTTGTGTCGCCGTGCCACCGCAGCCGCCATGGCCGACGTAGTGCTCGGTCCAGGAAGTAATTGGTCGTGTTTGTGCCACAAATCGGTGCGCCGTGATGTAGTGATCATGTTAGTGCCTTCGCCGTCGCCGTTGATCTCACCGTCGGCGAGAAATCGCCGGTCAGAGCCATCGCTGCCGTGGTCAACGTCGGAGGTTAGGGATGACAGGTGGGGTCGGGTTGTCAGTGACTCAGCGTTCAAATGGATTTTTCTATTTTCAGATTTGAATGAATAGTGTCTGTTTTTTATTTTTGTGTAGATTTATTTAGAGCTCCAAAAATTATGAAAATTTTTGTGTGACTTCTCTGTGATGTATAGTATTTAATAAAAATATGAAATATTGTTTTTCAGTAATTTTTGGATGTGATAAAAATTGCTCAATTTATTAATAAATGGATTTCCATGATTTTTCTAGGCTTATTTATTTATCCAAAAATTATGAAATTTGTTTTGCCACTTAGTCATCATGTAATGAACATGTACTAAAATTTTGAGCTCAATTAGAATAAGTTGATTTATTTCATAATTTTGAATTAAATAATTAATTCATAAAAGCGAATAGTAACCTTTAATGATTTAGGTTTTTGTTTGGACTTTTGGATTGAGTGATGACCTTGGGTGATTTGTTGATAATGATCCTTAGCAATTGATATATGTGTTACGAAAAAGATTTAGTGTTGATTTATGAACAATGTTTACTATCACTTTGTCAGATGAAGAAATGATCAAAATAAAAGTTGTAGATCTTGATGAGTTATACAACTTTGGTATTCATCACTTTTTTAGCTAAAATCATTTAATGGTTGAAAATCTCGTTCGAACTTGTCATTTTTTTAAATTTGAAAATTTAAAGTGCTCAAACTTTGTCAAATGAAAAGAATGACCAAATCAACACACTAACTTGATAGGGCAAGATTTTAGAAAATTTTAGGAAAAAAAATCATCACATTTGGAGTTAGTATGAGGGAGAAAGACTAGTTACAAATTTTACCTAGAGATTAAAAAGAAAAATCACAACTGTTCATGATGATTAATGATGAACAAGTGTGATTTCTCTTTTTAATCTATGGCTGAAACTTATAACTAGTTTTTCTCCCTCATACTAACTCCAAATGTGATTGTTTTTTTCATAAAATTTTCTAAAATCATGCTCTATCATTTTAGTCTAGTCATCTATCTTTGTCACTAATTTTGAACAATTCAAATTTTAAATTTCAGAAAATGACACCTTTAAACCTGATTTTCAAACACTAAATGATTTCAGTTGTAAAGGTGATGAATATAAAAGTTGTATAACTCGTCAAGATCTCCTACTTTTATTTTGGTCATTTCTTCATTTCATAAAGTGTTAAGTGATTTCATAAAGTTTTAGTAGTAATAGAGTGGATGTTCAAATAGAGTCATCTGAATGTTGCAAAGGGTAGTCTCACATACATGTATAAATGTAGTCTCACACACATACACACGTACATAAATATATAGTCTCACACGCATGCATAAATGAAGTCTTACAAACACACACTTACACAAACACTCCACGTTCAACAACTAGCTAGCCCGCTGTAAGGACTTTCCCCTTGACACCTTTTCGTTCCCATGGCAATATGTCTTTGGGAAGGTCTTTTTCCACAACACTGATCTTCTTAGGAAAGTCTATGAATAGCGGCATCTCATCGTAGTTATTGTAAGCTTCAACATCGTCCACGCCATCAACTCCAATAATGTGTTGTTTCCCGGAGGCAACCACATGCTTTGTCTTCTTCTTCGGGGGAAGGTTACTTTGTGGGTCAGACATATAGAAAACTTGTGCGACATGTGAAGCGAGCACCCAAGGGTCATCTTGGTAGCCTAGATTCTCGAGGTCCAGGACTCTCAATCCGATCTCGTTCAGTTGGTGTTGTTTGATCCAGCGGCATCGAAAGAGGGCCACCATTATATCCCTGTCGATGTTTTATCACCGATAGCCTGCCACGGGGGTATCCGGGACAGTTGTTCGGGCTTCGGTGAATAGCGGAATTTGGCGGTTTACGCAAAGAGACTCACGATTTATACTGGTTCAGGCCCTTGACTTGGTCGAGTAATAACCTTACGTCCAGTTTTGGCGTTAGCCTGTTTACATTGTATTGCTTTGAGTATCGGGTATGCGTTCTTCTTTTACAATGGGTACCCTCACCAGCCCTTTATAGTCTAGGCGTTGAGAGGCGTTGTTTGTGTCCTATTCGGATACAAGGTTAGAGTCCTAAGCTACGCTTCAGGCACCTTTCCTTGTACAGTTTGAGTTGGAGTTTCGATTTTTGCACGTTGCTTTGCTCCGCGTTCTTCTTGGCGACTGGGTGGTAGGCCTTGTTACCAAGGCCTACCTACCTGCAGTATGGTCTATGGGGGGCCCGTAGGGTTCCCCATCGATAAGCCCCCGAGCATTTCATGATTGAGCTTCAAGGGTTGAGTTGTTGTAGTCTTGATCCGGGTCCTTCTTGAAGTGAAATCTTGAGATGGTCTTTTTTTATTCTTCTTTTGGCTGATGTGCACTTTTGCTTGATGTCCTCCAGGTTCTTTTTCTTTTGAGTGCAGCGAGTGCAATTTTGCAAAAATTGCACTCATTGAGTGTAGCCCCCGAGCCTCTTGTTTTTCTTTTGGTACAAAAAAAGCTGGAGGGTCAAAAAATTTGAAAATATGTTTTCTATGGTAGGTACTTGCAGCCCCCGAGCCTTCTCCGGGTTCTTTTCTGTTGAAAAGAAGCTGGAAGAAGGGTCTTGATTTGCACTCCTTTGGTCTTTGTCTTTTGCTGGTCACGGATGGGTTTTGTATAGCCATGAGTGAGCGTCTTGTTTTACTTTTTGTCAGAAATCTTGCTTTTAGGCACTATTCGCCTTTGTTGCTTTGCTCCTTTGTTCTTTTCCTCTCTCTTTCTTGTGATCTTTAGCCGTGTTTACCTCTGGTTTGCTTATAAATACCTTTTTTGTTGGTTGTGGTTCTGCCTTGAGTAGGAAAGTTCTTCTTCAATTCTTTCTTCATTCATAGATATGCTGGTGTGTGAGGTTGAGCAGCCCCTGGGCTTATGCTTGGTTGGTAATGATCATGCTGCTCTATCTGCTCTTCTGTGTCCGAGCTGCCGCTGCTGCCGCTACTAGGTTCCTTGTTGCAATATTTAAGAATGTTGTCTCTATCTTATGTTTGAGTTTATCCAGTCCTGTTTGGCCATCTGTAACCTTTGTATTTGTCTTCGATCCATGAGATTTATAATTTTTCTTCGTCCGAGTTCTTTTTCAACTGTAATCCTTTGACATTGTAATTTTGTATGTGATCCTTCATACGTCTCCGAGTTGTTTGTTCGGTTACTTATTGCTGTTGTCATTCTGGTTGTTGGAGAATTCAATGTGTCTTCACGGGTTGTATTGTTGCTTGTGGAATATTCTCTTGGATATGCTTGTCCTTGAGTGCCGTTCTTTCACGTCAGAGTCCTCTTTCATTGAATTCTATCTTTTCATTGTGTCCTTTGTTAGATTTCTTCTATTGGTGCTCCTAGTCCATGTGCACCGCTTCTTTTGCCTATAAATGCCCTTCCGAAGTGCTATTTTGATTCATCGAGCCTTTTGTTGCATGTTCTGAAGTCTCTGTAGTTATGAATATGATAGTGTGTGAAGTAGAGCAGCCCCCAGGCGTATTTTGTAGTTCTTATACATTTTGGTGTAGCTGGAGGAAGTCTTGTGATAGGGATTAGAGGTAGACTAATCCTGCAGCGGCATTGTACTTGGAAGTACGTGGTGGTAGTTGGAGGAAGTCTTGTGATGTGGGCTTTGTTCCTTCATCCGGCAGTTCTAGGTTGATCCTCGCCGTCTGTCTTGAGACTATCCGGTGCAGATCAACACATGATCCTGCATCATGTTGGGCTTGGGTAGATAGATGCCTGCCGACTTCCCCTAGTCTATGTTGTCCCGCCATGCTACTGATTTCCACCTTGGATGCACTACGTCCGTCCTTTGAAGAAAACAGTGTAGCCGAGCGCGGTTTGTTCTTCCGAGTAGCAAATTGGAGCACATAGTCATTCCAGAGCCTAGTTGTGTCCAGGCTCCTTTTTGCTACCTTGCTTGTCGTAGTGCCGAGTTCATTGGGTCTTGTAAGATGTGTAATCTTCTATTTTTGAAGCCATTTGTAATGGAAAGAATCTTGTCTTCAGAGTTGTCATTCATTTTTCTGCTGTAATCCTGGTTATTCATGAGGCTCCCGAGTTCTTTCTTTAATAACCGGGTTCTTTTGTTCCTTGCGAGGTGGCCCTTCGTTTCTTCATGATTGACGGGTTGTTCTTGTAGTAATCTGAAAACTCTGCCGTGGTGCTGGATGGATAAGTCTGAAATCTGCCCGTTGGATCGTACCATTGTGTAGATTTGTGCCTTCCGTCATTTTAGCTTTTATGAAGAAAGTTTTAACTCCATTCTTATCCCGAGGAGGCTGTTGAACTGTCTGGGATGGCGATTTGGTCTCTATTTAACTGGCCACTCCGCAATTGTTTTGCCATAGCCCCAATGACGAAGAAGAAGTTCATCCATAGGCAGAGTGTCCGTAAGGTGTCGTGTTCTTTGCTTGTTCGCTCTCTTAGGATGGCCGTGGCGGAGTCATCGAGCGAAAGGTCTTCGTCGTCGCCTTCATTGCCATCCCCTCTGGTGGTGGAGAAGGCTCCCCTTGTTGGGACATCAGCGCCGGTTGTCCCTCTGCAAAAGAAGAAGGACCCCTCGGCTGCCCCTGTGGTCACTCTTGTCCCCCTCTCTACTGCTGACGCTACTTCGACAAGGGCGGATTTGATTGTCCTTAGTAGTGACAGTGAAGATGAGGTTGATTGGGAGGCGCTCGCCGCCGAAGACGAAGTCGACTGGGGCGCCCTTGCTGTCGAAGATGACGATGATGTCAAATCTATGGATAGCGGTTCTCCAGCGAGGAACTGATGATGGCTGGATGCGTTGTCATTAGCCCTCACTTTGATGTTGGCGTAAAGGATATCGAAGGGCAGATTGTCCGGTCGTAGATTTATCTTGGTGATTTGATGTATGTAGTAGTCGTGTTCTTCTATGATCATCATAAACTTTATTTCCCCAATTTCTCTTTTCCTTTTCTTTTGATGTGGCTTCTTTTGTTTCGCTGTGTGGATGTCTCTGCTTTATTTATTCGTCAGACGAATTGTGTGAGTGATCAGGATTTCTTCCGAGTAGTTGCTTCGTGGTACATATCTGTAGCTTTGAGTAGACAAGTTGTTTCTATTTGTCATGAAATGACTCTTTGGTAGGTGGAGTGCTTTGTCTGGCTTTCGTTTGAGCCATGTAAGCAACTCGGTATGTGTAGAACGTCATCTTGAGGGACTGTCTTCGAGTGCTTTGTTCGGCTCTTGTGCAAACAACTCGGTATAAATTGTTGTTTTGTCAGACTTCATGTTCTTGCTAGTACTGAAAAGTCTTAGGATCAGCATTCTTGAGATTGATAAGCCTCTGAGTACTTCATGGTGGAGTTCTAGGAATTTCTTCTTGTTCCTTCAGGTCTTTGCCGAGCAGGGATTACCGGTGCTTTTTTCCCGGTTTTATGATTTTGTGAAGGGTGGCTTTTACCGGTGCATCAACAATGTGGTTTCGTATGTACGGGTTGTTGCCCCTGATGCTCCTTTTGAGCGGATTTATTGAAGCTTCTGTAATGGCTGAGTTTTCAAGACACTAGGAGGAGGCCAAAGTATAGCTTAGTGGTCTATCAGACCAAATTCTTGATCAAATGAATGTACTTCCTCCTTCTGTTCCGTCTTCTTGAACAGATGTGAAAAATCAACCTTCTTTTGATGTCCTTGTAATATACTTTGTCTCTGAATTTTTAAGATGTGAGCAGGCTTCGTCCTGTCTTTCTTTTCTTCTTAGATGTCTTTGAATAATATGGACAAGTTTCGCCCAATCTTTCCTTGTGGCTTTTTTCTGCTTTGCCATAGCTTGTTTTGCTCTTTGGGTCGGCGACCGAGTTGTTGGAGTGCTTGTGCCACTTTTTGGGCGAAGTAGTCGATCGTACCACTCTTGGGGTAGATGACTGAGTTGTTGGAGTGCTTGTGCTGCTTCTTGGGCGAAGTAGTCGATCGTACCACTCTTGGGGTAGGCGACCGAGGTGTTGGAGTGCTTGTGCCGCTTCTTGGGCGAAGTAGTCGATCGTACCACTCTTGGGGTAGGCGACCGAGCTGTTGGAGTGCTTGTGCCGCTTCTTGGGTGAAGTAGTCGATCGTACCACCCTTGGGGTAGGCGACCGAGCTATTGGAGTGCTTGTGCCGCTTCTTGGGCGAAGTAGTCGATCGTACCACTCTTGGGGTAGGCGACCGAGCTGTTAGAGTGCTTGTGCCGCTTCTTGGGCGAAGTAGTCGATCGTACCACTCTTGGGGTAGGCGACTGAGCTTTTGGAGTGCTTGTGCCGCTTCTTGGGTGAAGTAGTTGATCGTACCACTCTTGGGGTAGGCGACCGAGCTGTTGGAGTGCTTGTGCCGCTTCTTGGGCGAAGTAGTCGATCGTACCACTCTTGGGGTAGGCGACCGAGCTGTTGTAGTGCTTGTGCCGCTTCTTGGGCGAAGTAGTCGATCGTACCACTCTTGGGGTAGGCGACCGAGCTGTTGGAGTGCTTGTGCCACTTCTTGGGCGAAGTATTCGGTCGTACCACTCTTGGGGTAGGCGACCGGACCCGTATAGCACAACCGTTTCTGGGTTGGCTGTTTGCAGGGTAAGTAAGCAATCGTACCAGCTCTTGGGGTAAGCGATTGCGCCCGTATAGCAACAACCGTTTCTGGGTTGAGCTGTTTGCAGGGCTGCCCCTTTTTCCCCAACCTGATTACAGGTTGGTTCTGTCCGTTGGACAGGGCTGTCAGTCGTACCATGTCTTTATGGTAGAGTGACAATGCTAGCTTGGGTCTCCTTACCCAAGAAGCTATTTGGCCGTTGGCCGTCAGTCAGACCATCTCCATATGGTTGAGTGACAAGATTGCCCGTGTAGCGCAACTGTTTCTGGGTTGGCTGTTAATAGGGAAGCCCCTTTTTCCCCAACCTGATTACGGGTTGGTTCTGTCCGTTGGATAGGGCTCATATTTGAAGCTGTTCTTCTTGAATAATCTCTGTCTTATTTCTCTTGAAACTTGAGTACAATCTGTTGTACTTAATTGTAGAATCTTTTGAGCTGGCTGATATGCCAAGTGTTCTTTTAACTTTTGGAATGCTTCTTCTGCCTCTTTTGTCCATTCAAAATTTCCTGCCTTTTTCAATAATTTGAAGAAAGGTAGCCCTTTTTCTCCTAGTCGGGAGATGAATCTGTTGAGTGCTTCCATGCATCCTGTAAGCTTCTATATGTCTTTAACTCTCTTTGGATGTTTCATATCCATGATGGCTTTAACCTGCTTTGTACTTGCTTTGATTCCTTGGTTACTGACTAGAAATCCAAGTAGTTGTCCTGATGGTATCCCAAAAACACACTTTGTGGGGTTTAGCTTCCACTACCATGCTTTTAGATTCTTGAAAGTCTCCTCAAGGTCTTTTATTAATGATCCAGGTTCTTTTGTCTTGATTACTACATCATCAATGTATGCTTCTACATTTCTTCTGACTTGACTCCCCAAGCAAGTTTGAATTTCTCTTTGATATGTTGCCCCTGCATTTTTAGCCCAAAAGGCATTGATTTATAGCAATATGCCCCAAAGGGTGTAATGAACGAAGTCTTTCTTTGGTCTTCTTCTCTTAAGGATATTTGATGATAGCCTGAATAGCAATCTAGAAAGGATAACAGAGCTGATCCTGCTATCGAGTCGATGATTTGATCAATCCTTGGTGGGACATATGGATCTTTTGAGCAATGTTTGTTGAGGTCTGTGTAGTCGATGCACATGCGCCATTCTTTTGAATTCTTCTTCTCTACTAGGACCGGGTTGGCAAGCCAATCCGGGTTGATTATTTCTCTGATGAATCCTGCTGCCATGAGCTTGGTGATCTCTTTTTTTATTGCTGCTTTTCTGTCTGGAGCGAATCTTCGTAACTTCTGCTTAACGGGTTTGGACCCTTTGTTCACATCAATTATGTGCTCAGCCAACTCCCTTGGGACCCCTGGCATGTCTATTGGCTTCCAAGTGAAAATATCTTTGTTGTCCCGAAGAAAGTTGGTGAGCGTGAGTTCCTATTTGGGGTCGAGATTTGCACTGATGATTGCTATCTTCTCCGGATCACCAGCCAGTAGGTCAATAGTCTTGGTAGCGGCTTCTTTTGGTGGTGCAAAGTTGCTTGGCTTCTTAGCCGGTATCTTAATCTCATCTGGGTTCATTTTGTTGGCCAGCATTGCCATCTCCTTTCCTTCCTTTATATCTTGTAATCTTTTGGATATTTGTACTGCTTGTACATCGCAATCATGTGCTTTCTTTAGATCTCCTTTCAATGATAATACACCCTTTGTTGTTGGCATCTTGAGCAGTAGGTATGGATAATGTGGTACTGCCATGTATTTTGTTAAAGCTGGTCTCCCAAGTATTGCGTGGTAGCATGATTCAAAGTCTGCAACTTCGAATTTGATGAATTCCGTCCGGTATTTGTCTGGTGTGCCAAAGGTGACGGGTAGGGTTATCTGTCCGAGGGGCATAGCTGCTCTACTGGGTACTATTCCATAGAATGGTGTGCTTGTGGGTGTCATTAGACCTTCACAATCCATCCTTTTGAGAGTATCTGCGAATATTATGTTAAGCCCGGCTCCTCCATCGATGAGTACTTTAGTTACTGCTACTCCTGCGATAGTCGGACCCAGTACCAGCGGGTAGCATCCTGCATTTGCTGCACTGGTCCATTGGTCTTCTCTTGTGAAGTGGATGGGGTATTCTAACCAATCTAGATATCTTGGGATGGCTGGTTCAGCTGCCATGATGGCTCTGTGAGCTAGTTTCTCTTGTCTTTTGCTTCGTGTGTTAGGAACACCTGAAAATATCACCGCTAATTGGCGTTGGGGTTCTTGATAATCTCCTTTAGCTCTCTTTTCCTCCTTCTTGGATTCTTCTTGCTTTGGCTCCGAGTTGTTTTGATTCCTGTTTTCTCTCTTCATGAATTACCGCTGAAAAGTGCTGCATTCAACTAACTTGTGTCTGACCCCTGGGTGTATGTGACACGGCATGTTTTCTATGTTTTTCGGTGCTCTTCCTCGGTAGTTGTTACTCTAATAGTTGCTATTACTGTTGTAACCGCTGTTGTTACGGTTGTTGCTATTGTTGTAGTTGCCATTGTAATTGCTACCATTGCTATCATTGCCGTTGCCATTGTATCTTCTTTTGTTGTCTGTGGTTGCCACCATATTCTCCTGCCTTGGTCTTTTGTCTTGCTGTCTGTAATCGAGTCTTCTATTCTCTGGGTTGTCCCTAGCAAATCTGTGCCGAGTTCTTTCTTCTGACGAAATTAGCTTCTCAACAACCCTCTTGAAGTCTTCATTTGTTCTTGGGTTCTCATTGAAATAGTCCTTGTATTGCCAGTTTGCCCAGATTCCTTCTGCAAAGGCCTCTATCACCTCCCTATCAGTAATGTCATGGACTTGAGCCCTGAATTCTCCAAATCTTCTGTAGTATTCCCTTAGACTTTCTCCTCTCCTTTGCTTTACTCCTTTCAATTCGGCTGCAATCATTGGATGGGTAATAATGCCCGCGAAGTTGTTGCAAAAAGATTCTTGCAAGTCTTCCCAATACCTGATTGATCTTGGCCTCAATTTGTCAAACCATTGTAGCGGCATTGCTTCAAGGGCCATTGGGAAGAATAGAGCCTTGATGTCGTCGTCTCCTCCGGCTAATTCGATAGATTGGGAGTAAACCCTTAGCCATTGTCTTGGTTCGACTTTGCCATCATACTTGGAATGATTTGCTGGTTTAAACTTGTGTGGTAGCTTTAAAGTTTGTAGTCTTCTTGCGAAACAAGGGAATCTGTCGTATGGTTCCGTTCTTCCGTAATCTGGCGATCTTGCCCTTCTGTAATAAGACCTGTCTTCTTTTAACTCAGACTCTCTGTAGTTATCTTCTTTGTCAAATCTTCTTGATATTTCTTGGTAGCGTTGGCTCAATTCTGGTTTGTCTCTTTCTTGTTGCTTTGAGTAGTGTTCCTTCCTTCCATTGATATCAGCACTTTCTACTGGTCCTATCCTTTGAAAATTCGATTTTTTGGGTGGCTGCTCCCTTTGTGGCTCCTGTGGAACTTCTTCGTCGGGTTGTTTTTCTGATCCCCCGACTTCTTTCTTCTGGTCTTCCTTTGCTTTCCCATTATTCGTGAGGGTGTACAATTCCTTTGTTAATTCTTCAATTCTTTCCCTTTTTGTATTTTTTGTGGCTTCTTTTTCCGCCTTCTTTCTATTGTATTCCGTTAGCTCCGCTTTGTATTTATTCCAGACTTGCTTCCTTTGTTTAGCCCGGTTTCTCCTTCCAGCTTTCAATTTGTTCTTCTTTAGCCTTGCTAGTCTTTGCTCATCATTTTCATTGCTGTCGCTTTTCTCATCTTGTGAGATGTTGCCTTCTGATTCGTCTGAAGATTTTATATCTGGTATCTGTGGTGGTTCCAAAGGTTGTTCTAACTGCTCCGCCATGTATACAGTATACCTCTTCCGAGCTCTTCTTGTACGGTATTCCATCCTTCGTTTGGTTGAGCTGTCTATAGCTTCTGAACTGGATCTGAGTTCTTTTCCCTCCTGATAAGGTAGTTCTTCAACACGCGTGCCAGTCTGGACTTTGCTTGAGGTGAAAGAACCTAGCCAATGCACCACACAGTCTTGTGGGGTCACTGTCATGATCATCCCTTCTTGTGCTCCCTCCAGGAGTATTCTTCTTGCTGAGTTCATCTTGTTTTGGGTAAAGTGTTGATAGACTGATGCCACGTTGCGTAGTCTGTAAGTTTCCAAGTTCTTCTTTGAGTTGTATGGGTCGTATCCCTTCGCGATCGTTGTTGTGTCTCCGAGTCCAATTAGGCTTGGCTCTTGTGCCATGAAGATTGTCTTGGAATCGGGTCGTATCTCTTTTTTAGAGTCAGTTTTGTATCCGCTTTCTTCCTTATTCCGAGTTGTCTCCGAAGTTGAGAGTTTCGTCATCTTCTCAGCGAGTTTGTATTGAACTTCGTCATCGAATTCTTTTTCTTCTCGGAGATGGGTACGAAGCTTGCCGTCGCCGTCAGCCTTGCAGATCTAGGATCCGAAGACAAAGGTTGTTTCCACCGAAAAGGTCATCTTGAGGTCGAGGTCCGCCAAACTCTCGAGAAAAAATTCATCGAAAGCCCCTACCTGGCGCGCCAGCTGTCGATGTTTTATCACCGATAGCCTGCCACGGGGGTACCCGGGACAGTTGTTCGGGCTTCGGCAAATAGCGAAATTCAGTGGTTTACTCAAAGAGACTCACGATTTATACTGGTTCAGGCCCTCGACTTGGTCGAGTAATAACCTTACGTCCAGTTTTGGCGTTAGCCTGTTTGCGTTGTATTGCTTTGAGTATCGGGTATGCGTTCTTCTTTTACAATGGGTACCCTCACCAGCCCTTTATAGTCCAGGCGTTGAGAGGCGTTGTTTGTGTCCTATTCGGATACAAGGTCAGAGTCCTAAGCTACGCTTCGGGCACCTTTCCTTGTACAGTTTGAGTTGGAGTTTCGATTTTTGCACATTGCTTTGCTCCGCGTTCTTCTTGGCGACTGGGTGGTAGGCCTTGTTACCAAGGCCTACCTACCTGCAGTATGGTCTATGGGGGGCCCGTAGGGTTCCCCATCGACAATCCCTTCCATAGTCAAGTTCCCATATCTCTTCAATGATGCCAAAGTATTGGGTCTTTCGCCCTAATCCATCGAGAGCCTCTATTCGAACGCCGCTATTTTGGTTCACATATTTACTATCTTTTGCGTGGATATAGTACGTATACCCATTGATGTCATAAGCATTCCAAGATGTCACTTGTCTCGATGGCCCCTCCGCCAACCTACTGATGGTAATAGAGCCTATAGTTTCTCCAAGCGGTATGTTTTGGTCCTTCAACCATGTAGTTAGTCGTTGCTTGTGTTGTTTTATGACCCAATCATCCGAACGACCATTTCTCTCCACCATAATGATAGCCAAGTGTTCATCAATGTACGGTTGCATCAGTTTTGTACTCTGTAAGACACTATAATGCGCCCGACTCACCTCTTTGTAATCATGGTCGATGAACACTTTTCTACCACTGGTGCCCTTCCCAGCCAACCTACCCTTGTGACGAGAATCAGGTTTACCAATCCCTTTTTGTACTTTTAGGTACTCTTGATAGCACTCGACGACTTCTTCAGTAATATAACCCTCTATCATGGAGCCCTCTGGGTATGCTCGATTATGTATGTATCGACTTAGAACCAACATGAACCGCTTATATGACCACATTTCATGCAAGTAGCAAGGGCCCAGCGCCTGTATCTGATGAACCATGTGAATCATGAGATGTGTCATTATATCAAAAAAAGCAGGAGGTAAACACATCTCCAGTTGGTTTTGTGTCTCCGCCACAAATTCATGTAGGTCACTCAGCTCTTGCTTGCCAATCATCTTCTGTGAGATCTTTGAAAAAAGTAGCACATGCGGGTGATGGCCATTTTCAAGAACTCTGGCTTTATAGCCCTGATTGCAATAGGTAGAAACACTGTCAGCATCACATGGCAATCGTGAGCCTTGCAATGTGTTATTGACAAGTCCTTCATCGACACTAGCTTCTTCACATTTGCTGAAAACCCAGTCGGGACTTTGATCCCCCTCAGGAAAGTGCATATAGCTCTCTTCTTGTCTGGTGTTAGGTTGAAGCACGTCGCGGGCAGAGTGTATTTTCTATTAGCTTCAAGTACCAGGTGAAGCTGTGGCATCACGTTTAGCTGCACCATGTCTTTCCATGCTTTCAGACCATCATTTGACTTGCCTGTGTCCATCAAGGTAGCAATGAGACTCTCAAAGACATTCTTCTGCACGTGCATAGCATCAATGGCATGGGGGACCTCCAAGTCTGGCCAATAAGGTAGATACTGAAAGAAGATTGATTGTTTCTTGAAAGGTACGCCTTCGACAGGAGGTGTGCATCTATCTCTGTTTGTCCCATCCGGATTCTTCTTTCCATAGACAACGCGTATGTTTTTCACCATTCTGTACACATGTTCTCCGTTATGATGTCTCTCCGGAGGGGGTTCAATCTCCGAGGCGTTGTCATAAAATCTAAAGAACAATTTGCAGCGGTACTTATGACTTGTCTTTAAGAAGCATCGGTTCCTTAGGTAAACTATCTTCTTGGATGCATCCAGGTACACCCATGTAGTACCATCCAAGCAAACCAAGCATCTCGTCCTCCCTTTGATCTGTCCAGACAAAGCAAACAGCGTGGGGTAATCATTGGTAGTAACAAATATTATTGCTCTACATATGAAGTCCTCCTTTCAGAACGCATCGTACATCTGCTCCCTATGCCTCCATAGCCTCTCCATTTCTTGCATCAAAGGCTCGAGGAACACGTCTATATCAATGCCTGGTTGTTTAGGGCCAGAAATAAGAATAGTGAGGAGAAGGTACTTTCTCTTCTAACACAGCCATGTTGGGATGTTGTACATGGTCAAGATCACTGGCCATGTGCTGTGGTCGCTCATCCTCTCATTGAAGGGATTCATTCCATCGGTGCTCAAGCCAAACCGTACATTCCTTGGGTCATCGCTGAATTCTTTGTGCTTCTCATCAAACCTTTGCCACTGACTACAATCAGCCGGGTGTGCAATCTTATCATCATCCACCTTGCGCTCATCATCCCACCATGTCATGAGTGCGGCTTCTTTAGGGTTTAGGAAGATATGTCTCAAGCGATCGGTCACTGGCAGGTACCACATTACCAAGGCAGGAATTCTTCTCTGCTTTGCATCGTTGCCTAATGGAGTGTCCTCTGGGAGCTGAGATTCTTGTACCACCTTTTGAGTACCCTTCTTATTCCTTTTTTTCCCCGTGGAGGCTTCGTCCCCACCGTAAAGGTCATTGTTCTTGTACCAGTTGGCCCCACACCGAGATATTTATCCAGTGATTTAAACGTTTTTTCACAAAAAAGTATACAGTGGTTGGGGCATGCATGGATTTTTTTCAACCCCCATTGTCAATGGACTTATGACCTTCTTCGCTTGGTATGTGTTGGCGGGAACTGAGTTTGGTTATGGCAGCACCCATGATAGGAGATGCAATAGATTATTGAAACTATAGTCTGACCAGCCGTACTTAGCCTTCAGGATGAGCAGCTCAAGCACAAAACGTAGCAATGTCCAATGTGTCGGACAGCCCTTTTCAACACCATACACAGTCTCCTTCGATGCTTTTGTCACCCTTTCCAAATTTTCTAGACCTTTTGGGCTATTTAGTAAAATCTCTGGTCCAAGGGCTCGAATCATGTCCTCCAAATCATCTTCATCCCCGACACGTGCTCCACCATCCTTATTGGCACCACCTTCGTCGTTACCATCCCAACTACCAGCATCACCACCTTGTTCATTGCCAAACTCGAAATCCATTCGTGCATCAAGCTCTGCTGAATATTGGGATATGGATTCTATGGTTTCATCGTCGTATTCCTCCTCATCCTCGTCGTTAACAATAACCATTTCACCATGATGAATCCACACTGTGTAGTCCTCAACAAATCCTCGCATAATCAAATGTGATCTGATGATAGTCACATCTGTCCATGCCATACGGTTCTTGCAATCTTTATAGGGGCAAATAATTGTATCCTTATTCTCTTTCAATATCGTTGCATGCTTCTTTGCGGCTTCAATCAATTTATCCACCTCTTCACGGAAACATGCCTTGAACCTTAACGAACCATACATCCAAGAGTTCATGTACTCCATCTTTTACAACAACAACAAAACAAACATTAAAGGACTACTTATTCAGATATATATATAAATGAATCAAACTAATAATTACTTGAGAATAATTGTATATACTTCAAATATATATGAATATAAATCTAATATAATTATATGAAGCATACAAACACACCATGGTAGAGGAAAATTAATTTATGGCTCATTTATCCATAAATAATTAAAATGCATATTTATTGATTACAATAAACAATTTGAGTTTCAAAGACAACAATTAGCAACCATTATACTTTACATAATATCTTTCATACAAACCCTAGTCCAATTTCATCAAACATAAATTTATAAAAACGAAATTAATAAAAAAAACAAACCCTAGATCTAGATCCACATGCACATGAAACATCCATAAAACTAACTAATTGTTCACTAAAATCAAGAAACATGGACCAAATAAGGGTATGATCTTGTTCCCCTCCCTAATTTACCCTAGTACATTTAAAACTTGGGTCTAATTTGCTTCATAAGTAGCTCAAGCACCATAGAAGAGAGAGAAAAACAAAACTCTAATTACTCACTAACCTTAGTAGAGTAATTTTTCTTACCTTCTACAACCTCTCCACCAAAGGATTTGAGACCAAAACCTTCCCCCCTTAGTAGAGCAATTTTTGGGAGGTGCCCAAGGCCTCCCCACCTTTCTTTCACGGGTTGGAGTGAGTGACCCGAGGAGAAAGAAGGTGTTGCAACTGTTTTATATGTGGGTCATTTGTAGGGGCGGCTGGTGATTGAGCCGCCTCTATAAATTGGAGCTATTTATATGGGGGCATTTGTAGGGGCGGCTCAATCACCAGCCGCCCCTACAAATAGCAACGCCGGGGGCGGCTGGTGAGTGAGCCGTCTCTACAAATCAGACCCCTTTTGTAGGGGCGGCTCGTATCACCAGCCGCCCCTGCTGTTCCATTTGTAGGGGCGGCTGGTGCCTGGGCACCCAAGCACGCCACTGTAGGGGCGGCTCCATCACCAGCCGCCCCTACAAAAAAATTCGAACCGTTGCTAAAAATCGTTTTTTACGTAGTGAAATAAAGAGAAATCAAAAGCTAAGTCTATTATTATTTTGCCCCGTGAGGAATGTTCTAATAAATCTTTTCCCTAATTTTTAAGAGCTAATTATAAGGAATCTTTTTCCCTAATTTTTAAGAGCCTAATTATATTCACTCGTTCTCTTATGACACACTATCCTTATTATGATATCACTATTGAATATTGATGAAGACCAAATCATGAATTTTGGACCCTCTGAAGAACTGTGATCAACCTCCGGTTCCTCCTGATTGTGCTGATATATACCAACCTCGGTTATGTTGTAATTATGGAAGTGGTTTGGGTGGGTGATGTGGTCATGGATCCTAACCATCGGCATTTCATTTTCCAAAATTCTGTCCAAAACTCCTCTCTTTTTCCTTCCATCCCGGCCCGTTTCATTTTCCTAACAGGCCTGGGCCGGCAGCCCAACTTCCGTAGCTGACCAGCCCATCCGATCCCTTCTTCCTCTGTGTTGCAACGTGACCATCCTCCTGCTCCTGCAGGTTTCAGAGATTTTGCAAGAGCATGCAGATACATATGTTAGGTAGCTGATCGCATGGAAGCATGTAGATTTTGCATGAGCATGCAGATACATATGTTAGCTGCTCACTGCTGCCTGCATTTCTTACGTGTATAGGAACTTTGTTGTATACTGGTACCATTGGTACAGCTCTAGTCCTTGACGCTCAAGCACCATAGCTGACACCATATTTTCATTTCAGGATGGCAACAACATACGAGATTCGGTAAATCATGTATGGTGCCATTGGGTTAGCTCCTTCTTCACTTCTTTTAGGTCACAGACACATGGCAAACAAAAAAACGAAACACCCATAGATGCATGTGGGACTCATGGTTCTTACAGGGACGACACACTCATGAAAGATGAATGATGTATAAGCAGTTGTTGGATGAGTTTCACCAATGGATGCAAGCTTGCAAGGAGGTTATATACACTCCCATGCCTTGGATGCCATTCAAAATATTACAAGAGATAAGAGTATATAGCAAGTGTTTCTCTTCTGAGTAGGTATATATACACATGTGGGCTATGGAACTCTGAAGTGTTGGAGGAAACAATTACATATGGGTTAGTAGCGAGAGAAAGTACCTTACAGGCCTTCTCAAGCATTTTTTAGCTTTTACACACATACAATTTTAGTTTTCCTTCTTCGAAGATTTTTTTTTGATTGAGATGTTGCTTTCTATATATATTGCCGGTTACGCCTCACTTAGATCTCTTGCCCGTTCATTTTGAAACCAAATAGAAAAAAGAAAACCGATGGGTTCAAGTTCAACCAATTCAGATAGTGCTAGTCGCGAGAGAAATGTAGAGAACGCACTGGTTATATTGTGATGGTAGTTAAGCTTACAATTTATAAATTGTTTTGTTTTTGTATTATGTACCACATGGAGCCATCAATTTCAATATATTATATTTGTTTCAACTAATTCCTCCATTTTTAATTATTTGACACCATCTTTTTTTCATTTGTTTTCACTTTGTCTTTCTTACACAGATAAACCAGCCACTCCGGCTTCCATTTATTTCTTTTGCGCCAATAGAGCGGTGCTTCTTACACAGCCGTTCCATCCTTAGGAAATTCCTTGAACTGCTGCTTCTAAGAGCATCTCCAAGAGTCTTTTTTAAACTCACTCACTAAATCATCATTTGGAGAGTCATTTGAATAAAAATCGCTTTCTATATTATTTTTTTCATCCTCCAATAATTTTTCTATATATATTGGAGGGCATTTTTTGACTAAAAAAACTTAGTTCCTATTAGTAAGGAAGGATATAAAGTGTTTATTGGAGTTGCTCTTCACTCCTAAACCAGAGGATGGCGATGAGAGGTGGGTGATCATAAGAGGCATCCATTGCTGTGTTTGGACGTGGGGAATTGCAGGCTTACTTCCAATTCTCATTTCTCACGGTGTGGTAATATAAAAAGGAGAGAGGTTGGAAAATACGTTAGGATTAGGTAGGAACAGAGGAATTGGCGGATGAAGAAAACAGTGTATGGAAGTTGGAACGATTGGATTGGATCGCTTTTAGTGGAAGTAAGTTTCAGTTAATATTGTTCCATAGCTCTCCTCTCTCTCTCTCTCTCTCTCTTGAGCTCCTCTGCAGCAATAATCCAAGGGTCTTACGTAAAGAGGCATCCCTGCTTCTTGGCCCATGCATGGAAACTGGGCCCATGCACTGCCAACGTGATTACGTGAGTCCTTCCTCTCCTGCAATCATCATCTCCGTTGGCATTGCATTCGATACACAGCAGAACCAGCCATGCATGCACATACATTTTCTTACTTGATCGTTTTGTGTGTGTGTGTGGGGGGGGGGGGGGGGGGGGGGGGGGGGGGGGGGCAATAAGCTTGCTGCGTCACAAGCTTTTCCCCACCCCTTTCATGTCCGTCACTACAAGCAGCAGTTGGGTCTCCCCATCTCTCCTCAACATCACCTGTACATCACTGATGCTCGATGACAATTTGGCAACAATGTTGGCCTAATTGCTTTGCTTCAGTGAATGTTACAATACGTCCTCGAAGGAGATGTCCAGGGACTTGTGCCTCACAGGTTTCAAGAAAAGTTCAAATCTGAACTCTGAAGAGTTAACACAGCAGGTTCAGCACCAGAGCTTTTTTTTCGAAAAGCCACCAGCGAGGAAATCGCTGGGCATATATTAGTAGAGAAGGAGATTAACATACAAAAAAACAAAAAGAAACAAAACACTCACGGTGCCACAACAGCTTGCCACTACCACAACAAATGCAACCTGCTAAACCTCCAAAGCACCGGTGGGCAAACACCACCAAGCACGCCGTTGAGAACATTGAGGGAGGGGGGAGCTCTCAATAGGGATGCCTCCAAGGAGGGAAGTGACATTCACAAATGCCGCCAACGCCAGATAGAGAACCATGGTTTTTCAACCGAATCCTTAGGAGACGAGAGACCTCACGACAATGCCTCCAACGAGGATTGTGGCGCCAAGGCGTCACCATTGCCGGCCACGACTCAGAGTCAAGCAGGGCATTAGCCCGAAAGTCCACCATCTCCAAAACCATCACACCCAAGCACCACGCAGGGAGTCGCTGCTAGCGGGAGATCGCTGCCATGCCGACCATGTCACAGGCATGCGTGACATGTCAACACCCCGCCAGCCCAAAAGCACCTCCTCCATCCCGCTGGACACCGACCACCACACTTGTTCCTACGCAACGGCAAGGAGCTCCACCATCACCACTGCACATCGCCATCCAGCAGTCTTCAAGACATGTCGCAAGCAACTCTGCTTGGGCTGCCGTCTGCAAAAGGCCGCCTTCCATTGATTGACGCTGCGGCAACAAGCTGGAAACAAACATATATGCGTAGCCAGTCATCACCGCGCCGATCCATGGACCAAAGCCAACGCGATAGTTGCCAGCTCATCACAGATCGCCCATGAGAGAAACCTGCAACATGTCCATCCACCCACCAGGATAGGCACAAACCGTAACCTTCCATCGAAACGCCAAGATTGGTAGTAGACGCGCCGTCACCGGCACCGTACCCGCCAAGCCCCATCGAAGAGGCCACCGTGGCCACACTGAGCTAGCCTCTGCCTAGCCGTAGCTGCAGCACCAGAACCAACCGTCACTGCACCGGTCCTCGAGGACCGCTGCCAGCCAAGCCATTGCCGGCCACCACGAGAAAGCCACCTCCGACCAAGAGCCACCAACCATTGAACAACAACTTGTGCAAACTCCATCCGCGTTCAGGCCAGCATCGCATCCCAGCACGCAGCAGCTCCTGTGACGCCAACCATGACCGAACAGTAGGTTGACGCCAAACGGCCCGAGCCACAGAACGGTCAAGCGGTGGCAAGGCAAGAGAGGGAGGGGCGAGGGCGTGGTGGCGGCGCAGCGGGTTCGCCGCCCGTGCCGCCCCGGACGTGAGCGACGCGGGGGCCGTAGTCTGTTTGCACCTGTAACACCTCGGGTGTTTTAAATACTAAAACTTGCCATGACATCATATGCATTGCAAAGCATTTGGACATATTGAAAACTTGGATATGCAATTACTAAAACAAGTTTACTTTATGTTGTATGTGTTGAATTGTGTTGTTTGAATCAAGTTTGAAATACTTGTATTGTTTTGAAATTTCGAAAACCCTGATTTTCAGCATTTAAATCCTACCCTGAAAATCCATTTCAAAATCTAAGCATAATTTTGGGTTGATCCCAAAAGAAAAAGTGTAGAGCTTGGCAAGTTATACAAAGTTTGTTTTTGGAGTTTTTCAAGTTGTTTAGAAAAATTTTGAGTAATTCAAAAAGGCGTAATTCGTTAAATTTCCCTATTCAAATTCAAAAGTTCATTTCAAAATCTAGACCGAATTAGGAGATGGTTATAGAAGCAAAGTTGTAGAACTTTTGATTTTGAACAACTTTTGTTTTTGGAGATTTTTGAGTTGTTATGAAAATTTGAGAGTAATTTGTGAATTTTGGTGAATGGCAAACTTGTAAATATTGTGAACAGTGTTCACCACCGAAGCTACATGGCCGGCGACCGTCTTCGGCGTTCCAGGCGCGCGCGTGGCGGCCTTGGCTTTGCGCTGGCACGGGAAAGGTGTCGCCGTGGCTTCTCCTTGCTTCCTTGGCCGCCCTATAAAGCTCCGACGCCGTCGTCGTTGTTCTTCCTTCGCCCTCTGTTTTTCCCGACGTTGTCGACCATCTCCGGTGAGCCCTCATCGTCGAACTAGTGCCTCTGCCGTTACAGCAACGCATCCATTAGCTCCGCCTTATCCTTACGTGCTCAGCCAACCCCTCAATTCAGCTTAATTTCGCGGGGAACCGCCACTCGTCGTATTTCTTCTCCACGGCCGGCAGCCCCGCCGTCGAGCCCGTGTCGCCGTGGCTAGCGCGCTACGGTGAGTCTCTGCCCTTGCCGAGTCTTGCTTCGGCTTCACCGCAATGATGTAGTGCTTTGTGACCCATTGATTTCTCATTTTGACCACCACAGCTACCGGAGCATCGCCGTCGTCGATGATCGCTCCGCCGTGACCGCTGTCAACGTCGACCCATGTCATCGTAGCTTATCTGGTCTCGTTATTTGCTCCAACGTGTTCGTGGTGAGCTACTGGACCTTCCCATGCCCTCTGTTTCCCCGTTTTTGGCTTCGTTTCGCCGGCGTTGTGTCGCCGTGCCACCGCAGCCGCCATGGCCGACGTAGTGCTCGGTCCAGGAAGTAATTGGTCGTGTTTGTGCCACAAATCGGTGCGCCGTGATGTAGTGATCATGTTAGTGCCTTCGCCGTCGCCGTTGATCTCACCGTCGGCGAGAAATCGCCGGTCAGAGCCATCGCTGCCGTGGTCAACGTCGGAGGTTAGGGATGACAGGTGGGGTCGGGTTGTCAGTGACTCAGCGTTCAAATGGATTTTTCTATTTTCAGATTTGAATGAATAGTGTCTGTTTTTATTATTTTTGTGTAGATTTATTTAGAGCTCCAAAAATTATGAAAATTTTTGTGTGACTTCTCTGTGATGTATAGTATTTAATAAAAATATGAAATATTGTTTTTCAGTAATTTTTGGATGTGATAAAAATTGCTCAATTTATTAATAAATGGATTTCCATGATTTTTCTAGGCTTATTTATTTATCCAAAAATTATGAAATTTGTTTTGCCACTTAGTCATCATGTAATGAACATGTACTAAAATTTTGAGCTCAATTAGAATAAGTTGATTTATTTCATAATTTTGAATTAAATAATTAATTCATAAAAGCGAATAGTAACCTTTAATGATTTAGGTTTTTGTTTGGACTTTTGGATTGAGTGATGACCTTGGGTGATTTGTTGATAATGATCCTTAGCAATTGATATATGTGTTACGAAAAAGATTTAGTTTGCTTGACTTGCAACTGTACCGCGAAGGAAAGTTGTATTCAAATTGTTAATTTTTGTATCCATCATCGAGCATCATGTTTCGTATTCCGCATCATGTTAAACATGGCATTGTTATTACGTGTAGTGAATGAAGGTGAACACGTGGTAGTTAATCAAGTTGTCGAGGAGGTTAATCCGTCTGTTGAGGTCGGATCGAATATTTGTGTAACGTCGCAGGAGCCGGATTTTTCCGTCAACGAAGGCAAGCCCCGGATGCATACAACCCTACCTTGTGTTTCACAAATTAATTTTGCTTTTGCTTTCCGTTACTGCATTAAGTGATTAGGAGTTAAGTAAGAGCCTAATTGGTGCATTATCACCCTTGTTATTCCATATTTACCATATTACCAGTTTTAAACTCGTATATGCCTAGTTTTGCTTAGCTATGCGTAGAACGATGAAAGTCGGGTGATTACCTGCCACCTGCAAGTTTTAAATGGAACATTGGTTAATTATGTTAGCATGTGATATGGGAATGTAGAGTAATAAATCTAGACCAGGCGGACTCGGTGTGTGTGAGCCACAAGACATGGAGGTCTTGTGAGCGGGTTCTTTCCGCCTGTGTCGATTAAGGCACGTCCGTTGTTGAATTGCATGAGGTGAGAATTTATAGTACTAACCACATACTCCGGTAAGCCTATACTTGGCGATTCTATTACGAGAATGGCTACTCGCGCACTGGGAGTGGAGAGATGGCGGGAATAGCGTGTACCCACGTGGCTATGGGCTGGATTGGTGGAGTACTGTATTCTCGGGTGGCGCGGACCCGTTATTATCGTAGAGGATCCGAGAATAGGTTGGTATATGTAGGTCGGGGACCTGCATATGTCGTGTGGTCTAGAAGTCCCAGCTGGGTTTATAATCGGTTCGAATCGTCGTTGCTCCTCGGTTATGGAGACTCAACTCACTGTTCATCATCGTAGTATTAATAACTAGAACTTGAGAATGGTTGATGAAGGTGTTGGATATGAAGTTTCATGATCTCATTACGGATCATGTCAGCTTTGTATATGATTTTATGAAGTTTTCTATATAAAGAATTTTGTTAAAGAGCTTTTACGTAAAAGAACTTTGATTATGGTTAAAGCCATACCTTGAATCCCATAAACCGGCATTCCTGAGTTCTATCAGTTCTTATTTCGGTTAAGTCTTGTTGAGTACTTTTGTACTCAGGGTTCGTTGACCCTTGTTGCAGGTGAGCCTCATGAGCAGATCTGTTTTGGATCGTGCTGCATGACGGTTGTTGCTTGTGATGATGATGAGAAGTAAATGTGTGGCCCTTGGGCAGGGCAGTTTCATTATGTGTTTTGTACTATATTATAATGCCACTCCACTATTTCGTTTTGTAATAACTATCGAACTTAGTTTGTAAGGTTTGAAACAACTGGTTTGTAAACTATGTTATCGTAAGACTTCCGTTGTTTTTACTCTGGTATTGATGTTTGAATAAATGTTGTAATACTGCAATGACTCTGTAACGTGATCCTGCTCGGAAATCGTAGATGATTCGGGGTTCCCCGAGGACACCCGACAGTCTTTTTAAGTTAATGAAAACATATGCATAAATGTCAAAGGTCGTCGGACAGTGACAGGTGCATGTGGGCCCTATGACTTAGAAGGTTCTGCCACAGAATGGTATCAGAGCGATCGTTACAAGGTTTTTGTTGTATTGTTTACAAAAACTTCAAAATGATTTGGGATGACTAAATTAAACTTGCTAATTTAGTCCAAATTGCTTCTGACTTATCTTATTTCTTTCTCACCATTCCTTATTTGATTAAAAGGGTCTTGTGTGGTGGAGTAGTAATCTTACTATGCCCTATATAAAAATAAATGTTGTTTATGTGCATTATAAACTTTGATGTTTTTGTTCGTAAGAACGATTCATGCATCATTATTAATTCACTCGTTACTTCCTTCACCTCTTAGTCTGAAGTTGAGTAGTGAGACTGGTTTGAGTAATGTAATCCATCATAGCTGCTCTTTAGACTTTGATCAAATGGTCTTACTTGGATTCAATTGGTTTCCTACAGTATGGCTCGTGCCAAGATGACGCCCCATAAGTCCACTAGACCCAAAGGAGTTCCTCGTCACCAACTTGCCCCTAGAAACGATGGTGCTAGTAGTAGCAGTTCTAGGCCTGATCCCCAGGCGGAGATATAGAGAATTTCTGTAGAATTAGCACAAGCTACTAGAGATAGGGCTTTGGATGCAATACAGGTAGGAGAATTGTAGGGTCAATTGAGGCGTCTCACCACCGCGCACAGGAACTGCGAAAGCATGTTAGTTCATACAGTGGAGGGACGAAATGAGGCTTGGCATAGGGAAAATGTAGCTAGAGCTAGAACTCATGAGCTAGAATTCTATGTAGAAGATTTAGAAGAACATAATACCTATCTACATGAGGAAGTTCATAGGCTTAGCAATCTACTAAACCCGAATCATGAGCCTCAAGCTGATGCCATGGACCCAGGTGTCATCCTTGCCGATGAAAGTGAATCGGAAGAGGAAGAAGAAGAAGATACTAAAGAATTAGTAATGATCAATGAAAGTGATGATGAAGGCGGTAACAATTCCAGAATGGATACCGAGCCTGAAGTTTGAAGTAATCACGGAAAAGAGTAGAGTTGTATAATAGTTAATTATGGTTAAGCTATGTATCTTGTTTTGGTACTTATAGGGTCTGATGTTTATAGTAGTAAACCCTATGTAATGTGTCTGGAGTAAGCTTTTGTGCAATTCAATAAAGGCTTGTGAATAAAGTTTGGTTTGTTATGAACAGATGCGTCGTACGCGGGGATCGCATATTCCTGGTACTTCACAAGATGATGATGATATCCCCAACCCGCCACCGATGCCGACCAATCTGGCTAATGCTATCGCTGCATTAGTCAATGTGACTGTGGAAAATTCTTGTTTGCTTCATGAGATGGCTCAAAGTAATCAGAATCAGATGCATGGAAACCGTGGCCGCAATCATAACAGGCATGAGGCTACCTATGTGGATTTCACGGATACAAAACCCCCGGTGTTCACCAAGGCAGATGAACCACTAGAGGCTGATGACTGGCTTAGGACCATGGAGCAGAAATTTGATCTTATTCACTGCACAGAGTTTCAGAAACCGGTGTTTGCTGCCTAGCAACTTAGAGGTGCAGCTGGTGCTTGGTATGCAAATCTGATGGCCATGCAACCCGCAGGCGTTCCGTTAACTTGGACAGAATTTCGCACTGCTTTCAGAGCCCATTATATCCCGGAAGGAGTGATGGCTATGAAGCTGGATGAATTCCTTGCTTTGAGGCAAGGGGATCAAACGGTTATGCAGTATGTGGGAAGATTCAATCATCTGTCGCAGTATGCATCTGAACATGTTAATACGGATGCCAAGAAAAAGAAATGGTTCATGAGAGGTCTGAATACCAAACTGCAGACGATGATGATAGCCTGTACCAATATCACTTATCATGAGGCAATAAATATTGCAATTGCTTCAGAGGCAAAGTATCGGCAGCATAAGGAGCTCAAAAAGAAAAAGAGTGTGCCGTCTGGATCTTTTGGGGGAAATCAGAAGAGGCAGAGGGTGATTTATCATCCAGTACATCATAATCGTCCTCCTTATCGTCCGCCGCAGTTCCAAGCTGGGCAACAATCAAATGTCTGTCCTGCGATAACCTATCCGAACTCACAGTCAACCAATGCTCCTGGTGGCAATGCTCCAACATCCCAGGGTCACAACTATCCGTGTTATAATTGTGGAAGGACTGGTCATTTCTCCAGGGAATGTCCATACCCTAGGCAGGCTAATCAAAGTTATCAGAAGGCCCCTGCCAATCAACAACAGGGTCAAGCACCAAATAAGAACCCCAATAAGAATGCTCAGAAGGGCAAAGATGAGAGGAAGATAGGACGGGTGTTCTATATTCAAGCCGGGGAAATTCTTGAAGGGGAGCCAGTGATGATGGGTATGTTTCCTGTTGCCAATCACCCTGCAGTTATACTTTTTGATTCTGGCGCATCGCATTCATTCATCAATAGAACATTTATCGTGAAGCATGAAATTTCAATTGGGGCAACAAAGGAAAGTTTCTTTATACAGTCGCCCAGGGGACGTCTGTGTACTAAGAAAATGGTATACCAGGTACCCGTAAACCTGGGTGGGCATATTTTTCCCACTACCATGATTATCCTTAAGGATCAGGATATAGATATAATCTTGGGAATGAATTGGATGTATCAGCATAAGGCTGTTATAGATGCTTTGAATAGGACTTTAAGAGTAAGTTTGCCTGATAGTAATTCTCAACATCTCATCCGACTTCCAACCCTAAGAAGATCAATGGGCAAGATTTGTGCGACTGCTGTCAAGGAGATTAGAGATATTCTGGTAGTGTGTGAATTTCCGGATGTGTTTCCTGAAGATTTACCCGGTCTACCACCTGATAGGGATGTATAGTTTAACATAGAGTTACAACCTGGAATAGCTCCGATTTCTCGGAGAGCTTATAGAATGCCACCTAAGGAATTGGCCGAGTTGAAGGCTCAGTTACAAGAATTAATTGAGAAGGGATTTATTCAACCTAGTTCATCACCTTGGGGATGTCCAGCAATCTTTGTGAAAAAGAAAGATGAGACCCTGAGGTTATGTGTTGACTATCGTCCGTTGAATGAAGTGACCATCAAGAATAAGTATCCATTACCACGGATAGATTTGCTTTTTGATCAATTGGCCGGAGCCAAAGTTTTCTCCAAGATAGATTTGAGATCAGGGTATCACCAAATTAAGATAAAGCCTGAAGATATTCCCAAAACGGCATTTACCACAAGATATGGATTATATGAATACTTGGTGATGTCTTTTGGTTTGACAAATGCTCCCGCTCATTTCATGTATCTGATGAACTCAGTATTCATGCCTGAGCTAGACAAGTTTGTAGTGGTGTTTATTGATGATATTCTAGTGTATTCCAAGAATAAGAAAGAACATGCGGAACATCTCAGAATTGTTCTGACCCGCTTGAGAGAACATCAACTATATGCCAAGTTCAGCAAGTGTGATTTTTGGCTTAAGGAAGTACAATTTCTTGGACATGTCTTGTCAGCTGAAGGAGTTGCAGTTGATCCCGGCAAAGTGAGGGATGTGCTTGATTGGAAACCGCCAACCATAGTTCATCAAGTTCGGAGTTTTCTTGGATTGGCGGGGTATTACTGTCGGTTTATTCCAGAATTCTCTAAAGTATCAAAACCTATAACTGAATTGTTGAAGAACCAAGTCAAGTTTGTCTGGTCATCAGATTGTGAGGAGGCTTTCCAGACTTTGAAAAGACTGTTGACTACTGCACCAGTGTTAGCTCAACCTGATATCGAGAAGCCGTTTGATGTTTATTGTGATGCTTCAGGTATTGGTATTGGATGTGTGTTGATGCAAGAAGGCTGGGTCATTGCCTATGCGTCCAAGCAACTTAAGCAACATGAAGAACACTATCCGACTCATGATTTGGAGTTAGCAGCTGTGGTTCATGCTCTGAAGATTTGACGGCATTACCTGCTTGGTAATACGTGCCATATATATACAGACCACAAGAGCTTAAGGTATATCTTTACTCAGTCAGAATTGAACATGCGACAAAGAAGATGGTTAGAACTAATTAAGGATTACAATTTGGAAGTACATTATCACCCTGGTAAAGCAAATGTAGTTGAAGATGCTCTCAGTCGCAAAAGTTATTGCAATTGTCTGACAGTGAGAACAATGGGTTTGAATTTATGTCAAGAAATGGAAAAGTTGAATGTAGAAGTAATTCAACAAGGAAGTTTGACCAACATAATTGTTGAAGCTACTATTCGAGATCAAGTTATTGCTGCTCAAAAGGAAAACAAGGGTATAGCCCATATCAAGGAAAGAGTCAGGGATGGAAAAGTAGAATGTTTTAGCATAGATGATGAAGATGTGTTATGGTTCAAGAATCGCCTGGTGGTACCAAAAGTTCCTGAGTTGTGGCAGTCAATTCTAGATGAGGCACATGCTACTAGGTTATCTATCCATCCGGGAAGCAACAAGATGTACCATGATTTGAAGCAAAGATTCTGGTGGACTAAAATGAAAATAGAAATTGCTAGATATATAGCGAAGTGTGATACTTGTCAAAAGGTGAAAGCTATACATTTGAGGTCTGCTGGTGAATTACAACCATTGCCTATTCCATCTTGGAAGTGGGAGGACATAAGTATGGATTTTATTGTTGGTCTACCCAAGACATCAAAGGGACTTGACTCGGTATGGGTTATTGTAGATCGACTCACTAAGTCAGCACATTTTCTTCCAGTTAAGACAATATATCCTACGATCCAATATGCCAAGATGTATTTGGCAAGAATCATGAGTCTCCATGGAGTACCCAAGACTATAGTGTCAGATAGGGGTACACAGTTTGTCTCCAACTTTTGGAAACACTTACATGCTTTGTTAGGTACCAAACTTCTGTATAGTACAGCTTATCATCCGCAGACTGATGGGCAGACTGAAAGAGTCAATCAAGTACTTGAAGACATGTTAAGATGTTGTGTCCTTAACTATTCCAATAAGTGGGATGAGTGCTTACCTTTGGCCGAGTTCTCATACAACAATAGTTATCAGGAAAGCATTAGAATGGCTCCATTTGAAGCACTCTATGGTCGTAGATGCAGAACATCGTTGAGTTGGTCTGAGCCAGGAGAGAGAAGATTCTTTGGAGTTGACCTTGTGAAAGAAACAGAAGACAAGGTTAGGCAAATACAGAGTAATCTGAAGATAGCTCAGTCCCGTCAAAAGAGTTATGCGGATAGACGACGGAGACCATTGGTATTCAACAAAGGAGATTTTGTATATCTGAAAGTATCACCAATGAAGGGAGTTAACTGTTTTGGTGTTAAAGGAAAGTTGGCACCCCGATACATTGGACCATATCAAATTTTGGAGAGGTATGGAAAAGTGGCATATCGCTTGAAATTACCTGGACATCTCGCAGCCGTGCATGATGTGTTCCATGTTTCTCAATTGAAAAAGTGTCTCCGAGTGCCTGAACAGAATGTTGAAGTTGAAGGAGTGGAACTAGAACCGGATTTAACTTATTCCGAATATCCTATCCGAGTGTTAGATCAGAAAGATCGTGTTACTCGAAGACGGACAATCAAGTTCTATAAAATACAATGGAATCAACATTCAGAAGAGGAAGCTACTTGGGAATCAGAAGATTACTTGTTAGAAAAGTTTCCAGAGTTTCTAGCGTCAATATAGAATAGAGTAATGTTAGTTGAGTTCGGTTGTACAAGTTGTGTTTTGTAATGGGACCTCAGCTGTTTTATGGACAGATTTGGTATGTGTTCTCGTGACACATTTCCTTTTCCATTACTTACTCTATGGCTTTGAATCTCGGGGCAAGATTTCTTTTAGGGGGAAGGATTGTAACACCTCGGGTGTTTTAAATACTAAAACTTGCCATGACATCATATGCATTGCAAAGCATTTGGATATATTGAAAACTTGGATATGCAATTACTAAAACAAGTTTACTTTATGTTGTATGTGTTGAATTGTGTTGTTTGAATCAAGTTTGAAATACTTGTATTGTTTTGAAATTTCAAAAACCCTGATTTTCAGCATTTAAATCCTACCCTGAAAATCCATTTCAAAATCTAAGCATAATTTGGGGTTGATCCCAAAAGCAAAAGTGTAGAGCTTGGCAAGTTATACAAAGTTTGTTTTTGGAGTTTTTCAAGTTGTTTAGAAAATTTTTGAGTAATTCAAAAAGGCGTAATTCGTTAAATTTCCCTATTCAAATTCAAAAGTTCATTTCAAAATCTAGACCGAATTAGGAGATGGTTATAGAAGCAAAGTTGTAGAACTTTTGATTTTGAACAACTTTTGTTTTTGGAGATTTTTGAGTTGTTATGAAAATTTGAGAGTAATTTGTGAATTTTGGTGAATGGCAAACTTGTAAATATTGTGAACAGTGTTCACCGCCGAAGCTACATGGCCGGCGACCGTCTTCTGCGTTCCAGGCGCGCGCGTGGTGGCCTTGGCTTCGCGCTGGCGTGGGAAGGTGTCGCCGTGGCTTCTCCTTGCTTCCTTGGCCGCCCTATAAAGCTCCGACGCCGTCGTCGTTGTTCTTCCTTCGCCCTCTGTTTTTTCCGACGTTGCCGACCATCTGCGGTGAGCCCTCATCGTCGAACTAGTGCCTCTGCCATTACAGCAAAGCATCCATTAGCTCCCCGCCTTATCCTTACGCGCTCAGCCAACCCCTCAATTCAGCTTAATTTCGTGGGGAACCGCCACTCGTCGTATTTCTTCTCCACGACCGGCAGCCCCGCCGTCGAGCCCGTGTCGCCGTGGCCAGCGCGCTACGGTGAGTCTCTGCCCTTGCCGAGTCTTGCTTCGGCTTCACCGCAATGATGTAGTGCTTTGTGACCCATTGATTTCTCATTTTGACCACCACAGCTACCGGAGCATCGCCGTCGTCGATGATCGCTCCGCCGTGACCGCTGTCAACGTCGACCCGTGTCATCGTAGCTTATCTGGTCTCGTTATTTGCTCCAACGTGTTCGTGGTGAGCTACTGGACCTTCCCATTCCCTCTGTTTCCCCGTTTTTGGCTTCGTTTCGCCGGCGTTGTGTCGCCGTGCCACCGCAGCCGCCATGGCCGACGTAGTGCTCGGTCCAGGAAGTAATTGGTCGTGTTTGTGCCACAAATCGGTGCGCCGTGATGTAGTGATCATGTTAGTGCCTTCGCCGTCGCCGTTGATCTCACCGTCGGCGAGAAATCGCCGGTCAGAGCCATCGCTGCCGTGGTCAACGTCGGAGGTTAGGGATGACAGGTGGGGTCGGGTTGTCAGTGACTCAGCGTTCAAATGGATTTTTCTATTTTCAGATTTGAATGAATAGTGTCTGTTTTTATTATTTTTGTGTAGATTTATTTAGAGCTCCAAAAATTATGAAAATTTTTGTGTGACTTCTCTGTGATGTATAGTATTTAATAAAAATATGAAATATTGTTTTTCAGTAATTTTTGGATGTGATAAAAATTGCTCAATTTATTAATAAATGGATTTCCATGATTTTTCTAGGCTTATTTATTTATCCAAAAATTATGAAATTTGTTTTGCCACTTAGTCATCATGTAATGAACATGTACTAAAATTTTGAGCTCAATTAGAATAAGTTGATTTATTTCATAATTTTGAATTAAATAATTAATTCATAAAAGCGAATAGTAACCTTTAATGATTTAGGTTTTTGTTTGGACTTTTGGATTGAGTGATGACCTTGGGTGATTTGTTGATAATGATCCTTGGCAATTGATATATGTGTTACGAAAAAGATTTAGTTTGCTTGACTTGCAACTGTACCACGAAGGAAAGTTGTATTCAAATTGTTAATTTTTGTATCCATCATCGAGCATCATGTTTCGTATTCCGCATCATGTTAAACATGGCATTGTTATTACGTGTAGTGAACGAAGGTGAACACGTGGTAGTTAATCAAGTTGTCGAGGAGGTTAATCCGTCTGTTGAGGTCGGATCGAATACTTGTGTAACGTCGTAGGAGCCGGATTTTTCCGTCAACGAAGGCAAGCCCCGGATGCATACAACCCTACCTTGTGTTTTACAAATTAATTTCGCTTTTGCTTTCCGTTACTGCATTAAGTGATTAGGAGTTAAGTAAGAGCATAATTGGTGCATTACCATCCTTGTTATTCCATATTTACCATATTACCAGTTTTAAACTCGTATATGCCTAGTTTTGCTTAGCTATGCGTAGAACGATGAAAGTCGGGTGATTACCTGCCACCTGCAAGTTTTAAATGGAACATTGGTTAATTATGTTAGCATGTGATATGGGAATGTGGAGTAATAAATCTATACCGGGCGGACTCGGTGTGTGTGAGCTACAAGACATGGAGGTCTTGTGAGCGGGTTCTTTCCGCCTGTGTCGATTAAGGCACGTCCGTTGTTGAATTGCATGAGGTGAGAATTTGTAGTACTAACCACATACTCCGGTAAGCCTGTACTTGGCGATTCTATTACGAGAATGGCTACTCGCGCACTGGGAGTGGAGAGATGGCGGGAATAGCGTGTACCCACGTGGCTATGGGTTGGATTGGTAGAGTACTGTATTCTCGGGTGGCGTGGACCCGTTCTTATCTTAGAGGATCCGAGAATAGGTTGGTATATGTAGGTCAGGGACCTGCATATGTCGTGTGGTCTGGAAGTCCCAGCTGGGTTTATAATCGGTTCGAATCGTCGTTGCTCCTCGGTTATGGAGACTCAACTCACTGTTCATCATCGTAGTATTAATAACTGGAACTTGAGAATTGTTGATGAAGGTGTTGGATATGAAGTTTCATGATCTCATTACGGATCGTGTCAGCTTTGTATATGATTTTATGAAGTTTTCTATATAAAGAATTTTGTTAAAGAGCTTTTACGCAAAAGAACTTTGATTATGGTTAAAGCCATACCTTGAATCCCATAAACCGGCAGTCCTGAGTTCTATCAGTTCTTATTTCGGTTAAGTCTTGTTGAGTACTTTTGTACTCAGGGTTCGTTGACCCTTGTTGCAGGTGAACCTCATGAGCAGATCTGTTTTGGATCGTGCTGCATGACGGTTGTTCCTTGTGATGACGATGAGAAGTAAATGTGTGGCCCTTGGGCAGGGCAGTTTCATTGTGTGTTTTGTACTATATTATAATGCCACTCCACTATTTCGTTTTGTAATAACTATCGAACTTAGTTTGTAAGGTTTGAAACAACTGGTTTGTAAACTATGTTATCGTAAGACTTCCGCTGTTTTTACTCTGGTGTTGATGTTTGAATAAATGTTGTAATACTGCAATGACTCTGTAACGTGATCCTGCTCGGAAATCATGGATGATTCGGGGTTCCCCGAGGACACCCGACAGTCTTTTTAAGTTAATGGAAACATATGCATAAATGTCAAAGGTCGTCGGACAGTGACAGGTGCATGTGGGTCCTATAACTTAGAAGGTTCTGCCACAGCACCAGAGCTTCGAATTCAGATTTTTCACTCTCATGATTTTTACCTCAACTGATGATAGCATAATTTCTGATAGGTTAATGTCGGGTGTACAATGTAGTTGCTTGGTATACAAATATTTAGGAAACATGAGTATGCGTAGCACATTTTCTTTAAGAGCAATGAATGCCACAGCCAAAAAAAAACAATAAAAGATTCAGAGGTTACACACTTTTTCTTTTATACATAATACATACAAAAGAATGGACAAGTCTAGCAGGCACACCCTTATGAAAATCGAGCGGTGAAGGGGCCAAAGTGAGCCCTCAATGACAAGACGGGATGAATATAATTTGGGGTCTACAGTGCACGCAATATGTTCCTTCACCTGCATTTCTTCTGCCATGACGCATTGGTGTCAGTATGTTGCTGATGATGGCTACTGATCTTTCCAGACATGCATCTTGCAAATCTTAAGGGATCTTCAGGATTCAGTAGGTTAGGTCCATTCCATCCTTGCTTGTCTGCATTGCATCGGCAGCAGTAAAATTTCGTTGTCGTTAATCTTTATGGTGACGCTGTGATTAATAATCAAGAGGAGGAAACTCCACAATTTTGCATTTTGACATCAGCAATTCCTAGCGAAATGCTTTGTCCGTTTAACGCGAGAGTCTCCATACATGATGATGACATATGTTTTTTATTCCAGAGCGGCAACTAAATTAAAGCTGAGAAGACTCACGTTGTCACGCTAAAGGACTGTTGTGCTATCAGTTGAGCCTCTTATTCATTTCCTTATGTCTCACACGATACTCTAGCAAGCATACAAATTAAAACACTCGTCATTGATAAACACTTGATAATGATGGTTCCAGAGTGAGCACATGATAAATGAATGATGTGTGAACATTAGTTCAATGAGTTGCATCAATATTTTGCATGCTTACAACTTACGTCCTGTTCGCTTGCCTTATAAACCGTACTTTTTCAACCAACGAACAGTATTTTTCTCTCACAACAAATCAGTCAACAGTACTTTGCCATGGCTTATCAGCCAAGCGAACAGGGCATTACAACATAAGTGCATAACGGATACAAGGACTTGTAACACCCTAAAATTTGCCTATTTTGAAAATAGGTATAAAATAATTTATTTCTAAATTTTGTGCTCATAATATATAGGAAAATAATTTTTTTTATTAGATTAAAATTCATCATAAGGTTTAGCAACATGTTTGTGCATACATGCCCTTGCATTTGATGTATTTGATTGAGTGGTTTTGATTAAAAATTCAAAATGGCTTAAATTGCTTTTGCAAATGAAATTAAAAATGGTTTTGAAGAAAAAGAAAAGAAAGAAAGGGAGAATTTGAAAATAAAAGTATTTTTTTAAAGTTGTAAAATTTATTTTTGGGAACTTACCCAAAATTGTTCATTTTTATTTGAACTAAAAATGTATTTTAAACTATGTTCAAATTTGATTTGGTTCATATTTGAAATTGGATCTCAACTTGATTTGAGTTTGCATTCAAAATTGGTTTTGAGATTGGTTTAGAAATTGGAAAAGGAATTCTCTTCCCTCTCTCCTTATTTGGCCTGTTGGCCCAGTTCCAGCGCCGGCTGCCCCATTCCCTCTGCGCGGCCCGTTCCAGTTCCGCGGCCCAGCTCCGTCCGCGTGGCCGTTTCCCGCGTTGCCCAGTCCCGCCGCGCGCCTCGTTTCAGCTCCGTAGCCCAGCAGCGCGCGCCATGGCCCGGGTCTGCGCCGCGCCCGCATTCCCGCCTCCTCTCGCTAACCGCGCTGGCCCACTCATCAGGGCATCTTCTTCCTCGCGCGTAGCCAAGCCGGACACCGCCGCCGTCCGTGTTCGCGCCGCCCCCGCCTCGCTCGCATGCCATGCGCCGCAAGTTAATCTGTCCCATATAAGCCAAGCCGCACCCCGCTGTGCCACCTACCCCGCGCCCGATCTCGCACCGCCCTCGCTCGAGTGCCCACAGCCGACGCCGCGACCTAGCACCGCTGCCACCGTTCGGTTCGCCGTCGCGTTGCTTCGTCGACTTGCCCAGCCGCCTGCCTTGCTTCGCGTGAAGGTAAGGAAGCCGCCTGAGCTGCGCGCTCGTTTTCTCTCTCGCTCTCGGTCACTCTCGCGTCGTCGCTGGATTTGCCAAGCCGCACCGCCGCGTAGCTTGTCGCCGCCGTGCCACGTCGGTCCACCCCGATGCCCTCATCGGGTTTGCCATCTCCTCCGCTTGCTCCCTATGTTTCGCTCGTGGTGAACCAAGGCCTCTAGGGCCGTTTCCAAGTTTGCCGACGAGGGGCTCGTCGCCGTCAATGGCGCCCCACCGTGCTGGGCACTGTAGCTGCCCCACCGTGATCGACCTTTTGGGCCAGATGCAATGGTAATGGCGAGCACAAGAAGATAAATCAGTGAGGAGTAGGGCTAGGGCAAGAAGATTCAGCTATATAAAGTAGAGCCGAAGCAAATTATTCCCCAGCGGAGTCGCCAAAAATGTGTTGACGTCGGAAGTGATCTGAATCAAACACCAACAGGGCCTTGGACGCCCAGGTCGCTATGGACCAAAGAACACAGTGAGGATGTCACTCTTACGTGGTGAAGAACGAAGAGGTTTACAAGCAAACCACCAAAGGATAACTAACGTGCTTGCGTGACGAAGAACCGGCTAGTTTTCAGCAAACTAGCAAAGAAACCATCGAAGCTCTCGCTTGGAAGGGACCCCATCAGGGCATGGACACCGTCGGGTTGCCCTAGGTTGGCCAGCAAGCCTAGGGTGCCATCCTTGGTCGTCGGATCAAGGGATAAACAGCATGGGGTTGGAGAAGCGGGTACAAGGGTTGGAGTAGAGGTAGTAGATTGATTTGTTTAACGATTTAATAGATGGGAACTCAATCGGCCATGATCCTCTCATATCATATATAGAGAGGGGGTGGTCTTATCCCAGTAAGAAATCTCCCTAAGGCTTATTTTCCAAGTTTTCCACAAGTTTCGAATAGTTCGGATCGGAATCCAAAAGGCCAGATCCGAACAGGGTTTTTTGTTAGGTCTGTCGGAAGTCCTAACTTGGGTCGAAACTCCTGACAGTCGGAACTTCTGACCTTTGTCGGAACTCCCGACGTGGGGATAACCCTAGACGCCCAACCAGATTTTTTTAGGCTTCCTAAAAGTCCTGACACCTGTCAGAACTTCTGACAGTCGGAAGTCCCGACTTGGGTCGGAACTCTCGACAACGGAGCATCTTTCCAGGGGCATAACTCCTTCATCCGGACTCCAAATTGGACGTTCCATATATGTTTTTTGACCATCTCGACAAGGGGAACTCAATGGTGAAATCCATTTCACATTTTGACAACTCAGCAAAATAGACAATTTTGGTTGTCAACACCTGGGTCGCTTTCCGGGGTTTGGAGGTCGCAGATCCACCGCCTCCGATTATGGATCCGGTGGTCCCTGGGCTGGATCTGCTCCGGTGGAGCTCGTCAGTGGTGGAGGCACCGTGCATAGGGGAGGCACGGTGGCGGCGGCCCGTGGCTCCTTTACCAGATCCAGCGACAGGGCTGGATCAGCCGTAGCGGTGGCAGTGTGCTGAGGCAGGCCTCAGTGTGGCGCAGGCGAGCGTGCTGGCTATGGAGCGGTGCGTGAGCCTCACAAGCAAGCATGATGGTGGCAAAGCGGAAGCACGTGGCATGACGGCAATGGTGCTACCCACACATGTAGAGGATTTCTGGTGGCGGCGATCTGGCCGGTGGCGTGGCAGCTATCGGCAGTTGGTGCCGTGGTGGTGGAGACCAAGTCGACTAATCAAGAGGCAAGTGTTCTCGGCGGACGAAGATGGTCAGACAGAGATGTTGGTGCAGTGTTTGGAGGGCATGCCTTCCGGTTGGTATTTGGAGGGCGACGGTATAGCAGCCGTGCGCCAGTAGTGACCGCGAAGTTGGCGAGAAGGCCGGCGCAGAACGAGGTGGCCAGCAGAATCACGTTGCCGAAGTGACCTGGCGAGAAGGCCGGCTATTGGAGGACCCGACTAATACTTCTTCTTTCTTCGACAAGGTGGCTTGATTGCCGACTGCTACTATGTCTGTAGCTGGATCTCGGATGGTCAGTGCGGCGAAGGCTTGAGGTAGTTGCTTATGTTTTCGGCTTGGCGGCTTGCAGCGGATTGCAGCAACTAGTCCTACATGGCAAAGGCTAGTCTGGTGTGGGACAATGCCGTGAGGTGGCGCAAGCGGATCCGAAGGCGTGGCGGCTACACGGCTCACAGTGGACTACGGCGACTAGTTTTGCTTAGCAAGGCTAGCTTGGCACTGGACATCGTCGGCGACGACGGCGCAAGTGGTGACGATGGCTTTTTGTCTTGATGGCTGTCATCCGGTCTTTTTTGGTGTTGCGTGGTGTCTGGCTGTCAGGGATGTTGTGCTTGTGGAGTGCCAGATTAGTGGTGTATATAGTTGGCGAGAATTGTAGTGTTGTGTGACACGTGTTGAGGTCTCAATCCAACCGGTCGCTATTGTTAGAGATCTCTTTGTTGCTTTGTTGTGGTCTAGTTGTTGTATCGTTGTGTCCAGTCTGGGCTTATCTTCTTTTTAATGTAATCGGCAACTCTCCTGCCTGATTTGTTTAAAAAAATGGTCTACAATAGCTAATGTCATATTTCGAACAAATTTAGCAGATAAAGCTTTGTGGCTCCAAAATTATCGAAGTAGAGTTAGGAAAGAAAGCAGGGTTTACAATAGTCGCATTGCATATGCAGATAAAGTCACTAATAAACTTTAGATCGAGCACTAGCCCATTAACTGACAGCACTAAAGCCACAAAGAAGTTTAGGGCGCCCCACGCACTTGTCTCCTCATCAACGCCACCTTCTCCTTTTATCAGCTGGAAAACATGCAAATCGGTTAATTGCTGGCACTTTTTCAACCAAGGACGCATCTGTTACGCTACTTCTTCCTGTAATAACGTTACACGCCACGCGTGTTTGCAGTACGTGCTGCTCTTGTGCGACTTTGATTGCTGCTACATATATAACATGACGCAATGAGGAAGTTCACGACATTACTTGTCCATGTCTTCATCTTGACCTAGACTCTCTTGCAAACTGACGTTGGAGCGCGCCGGCAGGGCAGAGCGGTGTGCTGACTGCATTACAATTTACAAGGGCAGTTCCTTAATAAAGGCATCTATATACTCAAGCTTGTAGATCTGCAGTCAAGTTCTTTGCTTGAACTGGCAGCAAAGTAATATAAAGAACTTATGCTTCCTTGGGCACAATGCTTTGCCATCGAGGCTGCCAGGCTAATGCATCCAGGCCGGCGCCTATATAGGAAAGGAAAGAAGGATGGAAGGAGCAAAGCTCTCAGCCAATTGCTCGTAGTAGTGGCGTGGTGGCAGGATGGAGTCCGGGCAGCAGCCTCCGAAGGAAAGGCCGGCGGAAAGCATAGAATTCCGGTTCCGGAGGAGATCTGTAAGAGAGGAGTACAAGGCCCTTGCTAAGCGTAGCATCGCAAGGAGGCTGGAAGAGAGGCTGATCAACGATTACGCCGAACTTCAGACCACCCTGAGGAAGGTTGTCAACAGCCTCGCCTACCTGTCGCTGACATGGTCCACCGTTGTCCTCTTAGGTGGCTTCGTCTCCGTGCTCAAGCTCATCGACTTTTGGTTTCTCACCGCCATTAGTACCTCATTTGCACTCAAGTAAGTCACTGCCGACTCACTCTCTCTCTCTCTCTCTTTCTGTGTGTGTGTGTGTGTGTGGTGGGGTGGGGGGGGGGGGGGGGGGGGGGGGGGGGCGGGGGTATATTTCCATTTTGTTTATTTCCATGCTTTGAATTACCTATCATCTTATATTAGTGTCAATAGTCCCTCGTCAACCCCGTGCTCTCGTACCGGCTAGTTCCTTAACAGACAAAGGCATTATTTCGCCAACTAATAAAATTACTTATATTGCGTTATGCAATTTTTTCCATTTGTTCATTTTATAACACAACAGGCATAATTATAGTCTATTTCTAGTTATGATAAACTTATCAATTACTGATATATATAGAGTGAACCTAAAATTCACCCAGTCGCATTTTGTACTGTGGTTACACCCACCCAGCCAATTAATTTCACCTGATAGCACGGTTAAAACTAGTAGAAACCAGTCCGAACTAGTACCGTAGGGTGTGTAGCCTGGAAAAATTTTCATATGGATTTTTCTAGGTTGAGTTGGAATATCATATTTTGCAACAATATGAATCTACAGATGCATTATGGATATGTATAGTTTCAAATTTATTTGAGAACTTTTAGATATGTGCTTTAGGGGGATTTCACGATTGCGCCGAAGAGCTGGTTTACACTTGATATTCCCCCTGTCATCGATGGTGATTAGAGTCAATTGAATTGATGGTAGGATGTTTTTTAGTTTTGTGAGAATTTTTAAAAATTTATCTTTTTATAAAGCATTTCTAGGAATTTTATTTTCTATCTAGCCAATTGCTGATTCTTTAGTAAAATTTTCTAAGAATATATATATTTTTAGTGTGATGTATATTTAGTTAAAACCTAACCTTAATTATATGATCTCTTGTTGCATCCTTTTTCTATGACATCATGAGTCTATAGTTCAGCTTTCAACTTTTATTCTAGTTTTTATTATTTTTTATCCAAATGTTTAATTGAAGATCTAGTGCTTATTATATCTTTTGTTCATTCTATTCTTTTTATTAAAAAGATGATTCTAGGTTACCCTCTTAGTTCTTACAATAGAATAAATGATCACTCCAGCTTTCATTGTGGCACTTAATTTATTGAATTTATTATATAACATAACTGTATACGTATTACTATTGTTTTGTTATAAAACATAGAGTGGTGAAAATTAAATTATAAATATTGATATGATATAATGTTTCAGTCAAAATATATAAACCTATTTGAAATAGTAACTTGTAACATTTTATTATAATGAAGTACTAATATAACTTGAAGTGGATTAACAGTGTCATTGCTATGTTGTTTGCTAAGGGAATAAAATACTCCCTCTGTCCCTAAATAAATCAATTTCTAGAATCCGTGCTAAAGTTTGAAAAAATTTATAAAAAAATAACAACATCTATGATATAAAATGAGCATATTATGAAAATATATTTTATGGTAAATCTAATGATACTAATTTGCTACCATAAATCGTAACATTTTTTTCTAGAATTTCAATCAAAGTTTAAAAAGTTTGTCTTAAGGCAATTCTAGGAATCTATTTATTCGGGACAGAGGGAGTACAAAAATGTATAATTATTCTAATGTATATGTGTTTACTTGTTTTCATGGTAAAATATAGCATTGTAATCACTTTTAATTTGCTGGAAGAATTCTGTAATTTAGAAATATATAGCATACTTTATATATAATAAATTATTTCACATAACAGCTTAAAATATGTTAGTACATAATGTCATATATGAGTGATTTGAATGCAGACTTAGAAGTTACTTTTCACTATCTTTTATAATGATAGAGGTGGGTAATTTAGTTACAAAGTTAGGGGGTTATTTCAAGTTTTCTTTCATAATGGCAGACCTAGGTAATTTAGATGTAAATTTAGAGCATTGTTTAGATATATCTTTCACAATGGCAGACGTGACTAATTTAGATATAAAACTATAGGTTACTTTATGTATTTTTGTGAATCACGGATGTGGGTTATTTTATGAAATATCATAGATTCAATGGCCATTATTGATGATGATTAGAGTTTACTAAATTAAAGAGTAGACGTTTCTAATTATTGTGAGAATTTTTAGGATTTCTTTTTTTAGCATGTGTGGTGAGGAGTAACGTGGACAAGATTCATACCATGTCATCTTATTAGCTATACATTCACAAGCCTCTGGTAAGTGCCCTGAAAATCGACAAGGAAGCACTTCTCAAGGTCTAAATAATGCGGTTCTCTGGGAGACCGGTTAGTCAGACTCTTGCTGACGGAGCCAGCATGATCAACATTTTAAATTATCTTTTATAATTAGCGAAGTTTGGTAATTTAGATGCAAATTAGAGGGTTATTTTAGACTATCTTTCGTTAATGGTAAAGGTGGGTACTTTAGATACAAGTTTAGGGGGTCATTTTGAATTATCTTTCATTATGATAGAGGTACATGCAAATTTAGAGGGTTATTGTGAATTATCTTTCATAATAGCATAGATGAACAATTTAAATATAAATTTAGGGGGTTGTTTTGAGTTATCATTCATAACGACAGAGGTGGGTAATTTAGATGCAAAATAGGTGTTTCTTTTATGTATTTTACATAATGGTACATGTGGATAATTTTTTTTATAAACTAGAATAGATCCAATGGCTATAGTATACCAAATTAAAGGACATGTTTCTAATTACTATAAAATTCCTAAGATTTATCTTTTTTTCCTAACACGTCTAGTGCCAATTAACGTAGAGGCTCTATTACAGCCTCCAGTATGTAAGTAAGACTCCATCAGGTGCGGAGACAAGGGGGCGGGGGCAGGAGCCTGGCCACCCCTAAGGTCGATTAGTATATACTAGTACTCTTTAATAGTTGTACTAATCCTACAGATTATGGGTAAAAAACTCCTCAACTAAAAGTAACGAAAGGTCCAATTATATGTTCTGATTGTATAGTTCCATATGGATAGATAAAATAAATATGATGTGAACCACTGGTTTTATGAGCAATGTTCTTTTCTATCTTCAATCCGACAGAATTAGCACTCATCCGAGATGAAGAAAAATAAAGAGATTAAGGATGATTTATTGTTTTTTAAGCCAACGTTAAAGTAAATAATTTTTGAAGCCGATATTGATGTTTGACATTGGTATCCTAAAAATATTTTGTCAACACTTTCGGACTGGTCCTCCTGTATCTAAATCTTAGCTCCGCCCCTGGACTCCATAGATCTTTTTGTTAGACTATATATATGTTGGCTGTGTGTGTTTAGGGAGGTTGCTTGGTACATAGAGAATATATAAGAGTAATTTCTAGTTATACTACCTAACTTAATTTCACTCGAACAGTCTAGCAGATTTGTACGAGTGCAACTATGCTTTCCCGTACGCGGCTCTCAATGTCTACATTGGAGTACGCTATGCTCAGGAGAAACGATTTCCGTCTTTGAGCCGTGGTGGATGTGCTCGAGCTGTTGCTTGGTTCCTTGGTGAAGCTTGCCTCGGGGTACTCATAGTTGCAGCTTCTGTCGTGATGCAAATCCTTGCGGTTTCGCCGCTGCTTGCCCTAGCTCTGTCGTTGGTCAGGCTAGTGGTACACAGCTATGGCAATGCCGGCGGGGATGCCGCCAATGCAGCCAAGCTCAGGGCATCCCTGCAGATCTTCTACTCTCTTGCTCTGGCGCAGAACACTCTCTTCGGCCTCTGGAGCGTGTTTAAACTCAGTGAGGCATTTAGAGCTGGGATTGTGAGAAGGCGCGGCAGATTCGGGAGGTGGGCTACCAGTTTGGTTCTGAGGTACGCTAGAGAAACCAGAGAGATATGCGCCAAGAAAGGACAAGTGCCCCAGGGCAGAAACTTGGTCACCTTCGCCGTCGGCCTGCTCGGCTCTGAATCTCTCGATGAACGCCGTGATGCAGTCCGGCTGCTGGACAAGTTGGTGGTCAAGAAGGGGAGCGGCAAGACACAGCAGGAGGCACAAGAACTAGGACTAGGACCCAAGCTGGTACCTTGCAAGGTCCCCCTTGAGAGCCTTCTGGAAGCGCTCGAGGTGGGCGATGTCCAGTCCAGGGAGCGTGCGGCGAGGGTGGTTGTGGCTGTCGCCAGCGACCTCCGCCACAACGATTGGTGCTCCCCCGCAGCGCTGCATCACATAGCCTCACTGCTTGAAGTCTCCTCTCAACACAAGAGGAGACATCATGACCAAGCCTACAATGACTATGGTCATCATCAGCTGCAGCACACAACTACTACAGCAACAACGACGACGGCGGTTGCGGAGGACAAGCAGGACAAGAGTATAATAAAGCGTACGATCAGGGACGAAAGTATGATGAAACTGTTGAGTGAAGGGCCCATATACTGGAGCATCCTATATTATCTCTTCTTCAACCGCATACGCTTGAACCACATACGTGCTTTACGTGAGAGGATGCGCATACGTAGTTTACGTGAGAAGATCAAGAAGAAGGAGGAGAAGACGGAGGAGGAGGAGGAAGAAGAAGAAGAAGACAAACAAGAAGACGATGACATCTCTGCCTCTGCTCAACGAAAACCGCTCATCACTCAAGGCCTGCTTATCATTGAGAGGCTCGCCCTGCACCAAGGCAACCGTGTCCACATATGCAACAACCATGTCCTGCTCTCAAGGCTCACAGCGCCACTATACTCCCACGCTCTCCTTGATGCGGAGTACGACAGTGAATGGGTTGACATGCTAGGCAGATCACTAAGGATCGTAGCCAGGCTGATCAAGACTCCCGGAGAAGCCAGCAGAGGACTGCGCAACGAGATCGCAAGGACCAAACAGGCTGTCCTTAACCTGACAGGAATTCTGGAGGACAACAAGTTTTGCACACTACTCAAGACAGCTGCCATTGAGATCCTAGCAGAATTGGCTCCACACAAAGACAAGTCTGTGACAAGCCTGGGCGAAGATGACATAAAGAAGTTCATCAGCCAACTATTGGGCATCTTCTTTGCTCAAGTGGATGACAGAAACACCATTGAAGAAGAGGAACAGCGGGAGAAGGCTAGCAGATTGAGGCAGACAGCAGGGGAAGCACTGGTACTGATGCTCTCTGTGTGGGATGCAGATGCAGCTCCTCTGGAGAAGTTTATACAAACTGCTACTGGTTCAGAGCAAGTGCCGGCTGAAGAAGTGGGCCATGTTGTTGGCAAACTTATTGACATGGTAAATAGTAAGCATGAGTGCTCTCGAACAAGGGCGGCAGAAATCCTGGCGTGCTTATGTTCACACCTTACAGTGAACAGAAAACTTGCCAGCCAGTATGTGATCAAGATGTTGAAAAAGGTTACCATATCTAGCCGTTCTTCAAAAGTACGCAAGCTTATCCTCTTCTATTAATATATTATGTTTCTCTACCGTTGCAGGTTTTTCAACTGATACTAATAATCCCAAGTGAAAGCGAAACAACAAACAAATTGGAAATGGTAACCCCATCTCTTCATCCACATTTCATCATATTCCATTCAAAATGTATGGATGGTTACCCATCTTCTATAATGGTAATTTTGCAGGATTTTCAAGCGATGATATCTTCCCCAGGAGAAACAAGCATTGGCACTGGGTCAGGAACAACCAATAAAGGGAACAAATCATCTAGTAGAAAAGATGGTAGAGGTTGGAACTTGGTTCCCTTATCTAAAAAAGATGAGGAGCAGCAAGCAGAAAAGGGATTTTTGGTGGCCCTGTTATCACTTGCTGTGGTGATATGCAACAGGATGGTCGATGCGCATGATTTCGCCTGTGCCGCCCCAGAAGACATGGCGTCGCTGGTGAAAAAGCTCAAGGACATAATACAGACGAACAATACAACCACAGTTGAGTGCCTGCAAACAGTGAAGCTTTCCTGCCAACTGGTTGTTTCAATGGTGCAGCTCAAACCCATATGCATCAAAGACTTCATAGAAGACAATTTCATGGACGTGCTATCTGAATCTTCCAAGATATTGTCAGATCTCGATAACTGCCTCATGCTCTTTGATGTCAATTATCTTCAGGTGACAAAGACTGATAAGCCACTAGTTTCACTTGTGAAGCAAGCTCAGAAACTTTTGCCAAAGCACAAGAAAACAGGTGACGGCTGGAGCCTCGTTTCCATTGTCTAAAAAAAAGAAACCAGATGATGGACTTGCCTAGTCAAGGGGATAAATCATCTACTGACCTACTGTTGTGTGTATGAAGCAGTATGAGGTCTACATGTAAATCCAGTGTGCATCAAGTGTGAAACTTAGCCTCATAATAAGGGGAAACCCCCATCGCATATGTTGTTCAACCATCTATTGTTTCCTGTATGAACTTTGATCTGTGGCAAGGCTACAATCAAATGTTGTATCCTAAAATAATGGGCCTCTCAGTGTGTTTGATGAAACAACAAGAATTTGGTCTTATTTCATTCTAAACTATGATGTCTAAATTCTTGTTGACCTCTTTTGCTGTCTTTTGAATCATTCTTCTCACGGATCAGAGGCCTTCATGGATTTATTATCATTGTCAACAAATTCAATGAGAGATTAACCTTCCAATCCATAAAATTGAAGGACCGAGCAAGGCGGCTAGATGAGGGGTGAACGGGAGCCTAATCCAATTTTCTTTTGATTTCGGCCGTTGTCCCAACACCACCCAACCGAGCGCTCAAAACACAAAAAACTCCGAGAAGAGTACACATGCCAACTGGTGGCTAGATGTACTCAAGAGAGACCCAAGGACACAATGGAACAACCATGGACGCAAACGAAGATCAAAACAAGCAACCTTGGAAATCAACAGCAAAAACCAGCTTGAGCCAGTTTTTTCGGCCCACGACCTTGGAAATCAACAGCAAAACCAGCTTGAGCCAGTTTTTTCGGCCCACGGCGGAGAAAAGGTCAAAAGCCAATCAAACGATTTCAAAAGGACTTGAAACATGCCCACGGAGGAGAAAAGGTCAAAAGCCAATCAAACGATTTCAAAACGACTTGAAACATGGTGGGGGAGCTTATAACACCAAGGAGAGGATCTCCACTAAAAAGCTCAATCAGAGAAACTTTAAAACCGGCCTGAGCCAATTTTCCAAACCGGCATGAGCTGGTTTACTTAGATTTCAGCAGAACTCTGTCCAAGAAAAATTCATAATAAATTCAAACGAGCTCCGAAAAAACTGAAATTTGGCACACACACCTTGACTAAATCTTTTTGAATCTATCCCCAAAATATTAAGACCCAAAAACCTCAGAATCAACGCAGATCTCAAAAACTATCAAGAAAAGAGGTTTTTTCTCAACTTTTCCTCTCCAACAGGTGGATCTTTGTGCTCGTGAGGAATCTGCCAAAACTATTTGATAGAGATGTTTCTCAAAGGTACTAGCATGTATCCATCCAGCCGAATCACCCTCAAAAACTCGGATTCAAGAAATCCAACAGAACCTCAAGAAGAGGGAGAACAGAAGGAGAAAAAACAAATTGAATCGGGACACAAGAGATCAGGGAACCACTTGTTTCATTGCCACAAGATCAGATCCAACAAGGTCTCTAGTTCTTTTCTCATAGACAGAGGTACTCAATCTCTCATCTAAGAGATCTCTCACAGGAGAAACTAACTCTGGATAAGACTACAGAAGACACAACCTAGAGACAGGGAAACTAAGACTCAACTAGAAGAGACAGGGAAACACCATGACAATTAAACCAGGTCCAGAAAAAAAAAACCACTATGAGGCATGTATATGATCACAGCGGGAGAAAGCACCTTACACGTCTTCTCCAGCATTTTTTAGTTTTTACACCCGTACAATTTTATTTCTTTGAAGATTTAGAAGAGACAGGGAAACACCATGACAATTAAACCAGGTCTAGAAAAAACCACGATGAGGCATGTATATGATCACAGCGGGTGAAAAGCACCTTACACGTCTTCTCCAGCATTTTTTTAGTTTTTACACACGTACAATTTTATTTCTTTGAAGATTTTTTTTGTTTGGCGTGTTGTTTTCTCTATACATTTGGTGGTTAGGCCTCACTTAGATCTCTAGCTGGTTTGTTTCAAAAACAAAAAAGAAAAAAATAAAATTGATTGGTTCAAGTTCAACAAACTCAATTAGTGCTAGTCATGAGATAAATGTAAAGAAAGCAACTGTCATATTGTGATGGTAGTTAAGCCTCTAATTTATATTTTGTATCACATGGGACATTCGATTTCAATACATTATATTTGTTTCAACTGCTTCCTCCATTTATAATTATATGACACCATTTTTCATTTGTTTTCACTATGTCTTTCTTAAACAAATAAACCAGCCGCTCCTGCCACCATTTTTTTCTTTTGCACCGATAGAACGGTGCTTCTTACACAGCCTTCTCCATGCCTTAGAAAACTCCTTGAACCGGTGCTTCTTAAAGCATCTCTAAGAGGCTTTCTTAAACTCACTCTCTGAATCATCATCTGGAGAACCATTTGAATAAAAATAGCTCTCTAAATTTTTGCACTCTCCAATAGCTCTTCTACATGCATTTTCTATGCACTCTAGAGAGCCAATCCCGCTATACATATTTGCATAGAGAGAAAACTAGAATAAAGGATGCCAATATTTGGAGATCTAATTAAAGAAGCAAGAAAAAAATCTGTTGGGTTCATAAACCCGGGGTCCCTCGGGAACCGGCTTCCACGCCAAGGCTCGACCTAAGAGTCTAAAAACAACAGGGCAAAGGGACGGCCCAGCAGCCAACCGGAAGGCCTGGCCCAAGAAGAGCAACACCCGCTCGTCAAGTTCTTTGGCCCACCTACCCGACCGGAGCACTCGCTCCAGGCTCCAGCCGCCTCCGAACGGCCTCTCCGATCGGAAGGCCTGCCTCGAGCCCTACTTCCGACTCCGGCCCCGTGTCTCTCCGACCGGGGTACGTAAGAACCCTGCTCGCCGCTCTTCTCCGATTGGCGCAAACGAAGCCGACTGGAGCCATCCGACCGGGGACGCCTGCTCGGAATGGACCAGGGACGAACGGAGAAAGCAGCACACGAGTCAAACCACGGTACAGGGACCATACCCTGAACACCTGCGGGAATAGTGCTCCACAACCGCCCTGACACATACAGTATTGTAGGCGCCGACATTTATCCCTACAGTATTGTAGGCGCCGTCGAGCTCCCGTATGGCAAAAAGCCCCTCACATGCCTCTGGGCACCAATAGTGTTGTAGGCGCCCGAATTCACCATACCTAGTAAATGTGGTAAGACTCCTCACATGCCTCCTGGCAAGCAGTGTTTTTGCAGGTACCGACATCAACCCTTCCTGAAGAAGACAATGTAACCTCCCACGTGCACCTGACATTCTACAGTTACATCAACAGTGTTGTGGGCGCCTACCATTATCCCATCCTCTTCAGCGTGGGCAACAAGGCTCAGAAGCATCCGTACCCTCTCCCTCTCACCTGTAAAGCCATCCCCTTCATCTATAAAAGGGGATGCGCTCCCTCCAATGAAAGGGCCCCCTGATTGATTCAAGCTCAATTCCTTAGATTCAGTAGTCCAATAAGCTCACCACCACAGAACCGCCAGGTTCGTACCTCAGGCTCATGCTTGAACACTTAGCTCATAGCTTAGTTCCAGTCACTCTCGGCCCTTCCAGTCGGAGCCGACCGGACCTCTTGCACACCCCATCTTTCTCCTTCTCGTTTGTAACCCCACTACAGACTTCGAGCACCTGGGCTCGGGAATAAAGTCGTCGACCGACCCCGACTGGACGTAGGGCACGTTGCCTGAACCAGTATAAATCCCATGTCATTGAGTGCTAGGCCACCTCCGATCACAACGTACAGCAAAACTACAAATATTTACTAGTTGGTCACATTCTGTACCGACAATTGGCGCCGTCCGTGGGGAAGACGCTGTACGTACAACACTTTTTTGGTAATCGGATGGCCCATTTTTCTGCCACCCCCGCCGTGGCGGGCTCGGGCGATACGATTCGCTTCGGCTCGATGGAATTTCCCGCACTCTCGTCCGCCGGGATGCGGGTTCCACCCCTGTCTTCGAGCCATCCCAGGCCTTCCGCTTCAGAAGCCTAGACTTCATCGCCGACCAGCTCGGCGTACTCCACCTCCGTGAGGAGACTCGCGACTCGGCACCCGTCGGAGGGACGTCCTCCATCGACTCCGGGATGCGTGACTCCAACGGCACGGCATCCGCGCTTCATTCTGAGCAAACTCGCTGCTCAAACCCCACTCCGCCATACGGCCGATTCCCCTATGGCCTCGTGTCTCCCGTGGACGTGTACGCCTGGGGGCTCCAAAAGATTATGGCACCGCCCCCTCTCACGTCTGAGTTCGTGGGGATGGCGAGCTATGCTCCCACCTGTTTCTTCGACATCATGGATGATGATGTCGGGAGTAACGGCTCCAGCATTGGCGATGTGGCACCAAGCCACCGTTCGTCCCGCGAGTGCGCTATGACGGCCGCTCCAGAATAGCCGCTAGGGGTAACGGAGTCCGCACAGACTCACGCCCCTCCGGGCCCTCATGCGGAGACCCCCGAGCTCACGCGCGAGCCACCAACTGCGCCAGCGCGCTCGGCGCACCACGCTGCGCCCCGTGCGCATAGACCGGCGAACGACGCCCGGGGTCGCGCCCGTTAGGTCCAGCGCAACACCTCATATAGGGGAACCTGAAAGCATCTAGGCCTCTAGTTGGGTTTCGGTGATTAATGATAATACAAGATTACTATGACTAACGTGTGTTTTGCAGAGGCAATTAAGTTAGGTCATGGTAATGGAGATCGATTGGGTAATCAAGGTTGTCATGCCCCTACGATGGAAATCGTTTCGGTTTTCAAAGGATGGATGACAAGGTTAAGGATGACTAGTTCTAAGTGTTGATTGGAGTTGGAGTGACACTTAGAGTAGTTTAGGACTTTGTTTTTCCTTTGGCCGTACTATTAAGGGGGGTATGGATGGGTAGCTTGACCTAGATGAGTCTAGTGAGTTAGGTGTGGTGCACACTTGTTAAAACTAGCACTAGGTAGCTCCTCAATATTCCTAAGATCCATTGGAGCAAACTTCATTCACATATGTTCGAGAGTTGGAAGTGAATGGAGGGTCAAATGCTGACCGGACACTGGCTCCGGTGTGATCGGACGCTGGCCGCAGGGTCCGATCAGTTCATTTGACCAAGGTGAACTAGTTCGGAGTGACCAGACGCTGGAGAGGTCAAGTGACCGAACGCTGATGGGCAGCGTCCGGTCGACTCCAGTAAGGTTCCAAAGATGAGAATCAGCAACCGGACACGTCTGGTCAGTACTGACCGGACCCTGGGGGTTCAGCGTCCGGTCGAGTACAGTAAGGGTCCAGTGAGGGTTTTATGCGACCGGACCCTACCAGTGTCCGATCATCACTTATACACTGGTCCGCGAGTTGAACTGACCGGAGCGTCCGGTCACCCCGCAGAAGCTCATAACGGTTCGTTTTTCAGGTTGCCTTATAAATAGAAGCTCCACTCGTGTGTGGAGTTACTTTTGGTCATTCCAACAGCTGAGAAACACGTTTGTGAGTGCCAAGAAGAGCAAGGTCCTAGTGAGGTGATTGAGATTCGTGAATCCAAGAGAGTAGCCTCATTAGTGAATCAAGAGTAGACAAGTGTGCATCCATCTTCTCATTAGGCTTCGCGTGGTCAAGTGAGAGTTCGTGCTTGTTACTCTTGGTGATCGCCATCACCTAGATGGCTTGGTGGTGATTGGGAGTTTGGTGATCATCCGGTGGAGCTTGTGGGTGACCCAACTCAAGTTGTGAGTGGCTTTGGGTGATTCGCCGCGACGGAGTGTCAAAGAATCAACCCGTAGAGAGCACTTGATCCTTGCGCGGATCAAGGGGGAGCTACACCCTTGCGCGGGTGCTCCAACGAGGACTAGTGGAGAGTGGCGACTCTCCGATACCTCGGCAAAACATCGCCGTGTTCCTCTCTCTCTATTTACTTTGAGCATTTACTTTGAGTATTTACTTTGAGCAATTCAATACTCGTTCTTACATTCTTAGAATTGCCATGGTAGAGTAAGTTTGGAACATAGGTTGCAAGTCCTTTATGCGTTAGATTATTAGGAACACCTTTCTAGGCACAAGGGGTTAATTGGGCTAACCGTAGGATTTGATTATTACAAGAAAATTTAGAATTAGCCCAATTCACCCCCCCCCCTCTTGGGCATCTTGATCCTTTCAATTGGTATCGGAGCCTCGTGCTCACGTTTTTAAGCTTAACCGCTTAGAGCAAGATGTCTCACGGGGATGGACCTCCTCCTATCTTTGAGGTAGATGACTTTCTATATTGGAAAATCCGCATGGAGGCGTACTTAGAAGCTCTAGACGTTGGTATTCTTAGAGCCGCCTCACAAGGCTTCCCAAAACCTTGGGATGCTACTAACCTACAAGGCGATGAGGTTAATTATGAAAAATGGAATGCAAAGGCTCGCAACACTATCTTTAGAGGCCTTTGCAAAGACGTGTTCAACCGCGTAAGGAACCACAAAGATGCCCATGCACTATGGTCGGATGTTTGTGCGCTCCATGAGGGAACCAAGAGTGAGCATGAGGAACGCTATCATCTTGTGATTAAAAAGCTAAATTCATTTGAAATGCTTCCCAAAGAAAGTGCTAATGAAATGTATTCTCATTTAAATGTTCCTGTAGAGGAAGTTAATGGGCTTGGACTTACTCAAATGTCATCATCCGACGTTGTGAGAAAGATCTTGAGTGTCCTCCCCATTGACAAATATGGGCACATTGTGACCGTGCTACATCAAGGTGATCTTTCTGCCGCTACACCGACACAAATCTTGGGAAAGATCAATGCTCATGAGATGTACATGCACATCACTCCACAAGATGGCTCATCCTCTACAAAGAAGAAAGAGAAGGACTTAGCATTCAAAGCTAGCCAAGATAAGGGCAAAGCAAGACTTGAGTATGAGAGCTCAAGTGATGAAGAAGATGATGAAGAAAGTCTTGCTCTCATGGTGAAGAAGACTGCCAAGATGCTAAAGAAGCTAAACAAGAGTGGCATCAAGTTTGACGGCAAGAAGAAGAAGTTCTTCACTAGCTCAAGAACAAAGCCAATCTCCGAGATGGATTGTTACAATTGTGGCGAACTTGGCCATCTAGCTCATCAATGCACAAAGCCCAAGAAAGACAAGTTCAAGAACAAGAACAAGGGCAAGAAAGATGACTCAAGTAATGAAGATGAAGATGAGAAGAAAAGAACAAGCCATACAAGAAGAGAGATGGCAAAAAGAGGGACTTCTACAAGAAGAAGAAGAGTGGAAAGGCCTACATTGTCGGTGATTGGCTCACGGACATTGATTCATCAAGTGGATCATCCGATGATGATAGTGACAATGAGAAGGTGGCCGCCATTGCTATTGATCTTGCATCCTCACCGCCACCATCGCCATCATCCTCTACACACCTATGCCTTATGGCCAAGGGTGAACGCAAGGTAACTAAGAATGATGATAGTAGTGATGATGAGCAAGCTAGTGATGATGATAGCGATAGCGATGATGATAGCGATAGCGATGATGATGATTCACTTACATATGATGATCTTGTCAAAATACTAAGAAAATACACTAAGATCGTTAGAAAGAGTAGAGCTACAAATGAAAAGCTTGATGCTAAAAATGATTCACTCTTAGCTAAGTGCGATACATTGGAAAAGGTTAATGATGAGCTTAGAGAAACTAATGATGCTATATCATCCAAACTCAAGGAGCTCAAATCTTCTAAGAAAGAGCTTAAAGATAAACATGATAAACTTGAGTGGGTGCACAATGAGCTCATCACTAGCCACAACAAGCTAAAAGATGAATATACAACTCTTAAGATCAATCATGATACTCTTGTTATTGCTCAAGAATTTTTACCAAATGAGCCACATGATGCTACTAACCATGTTGTCAAGATTGATATAGCTACATCATGTGATGATTTAATTGATGAGAGCATTGAGCAAGGATCTAGTGGCAAAGGCAAGCAAGTGGTTGAGTGCAATGACTATGATGAGTATGTCAAGCTCAAGAATGCAAATGAGAAGCTCATGAAAGATCTTGAAGAGATGAAAAGCCACAACACCATTGTGCTAGAAACTCTTGATCATGATGAAGAGTTGATCCTTGAGAACAAGAAGCTAAAAGGAGAAAACAAGAAGCTCAAGGAAGAGAAGAAAGATGATGCTCTAAAGGAAGAAAACAAGAAGCTCAAGTTGGAGAAAGAGCATCTCAAGATTGGATTGAGCAAGTTTGCAAGAGGCAAGCATCTCCAAAGTGAGCTACTTATGAACACCGTCATGAAGATGGATAGAAGTGGCATTGGATATGTGACACATGTAGAAAAGAAGAAGGCTCAAGTTCAACAACAACAATCAAAGCCAAAGCCAAAGCCAAAGAGATGCTTTGAGTGTGGACAAGAAGGCCACTTTGCTCATGAGTGCCAAACTCCACCACCACAACCCTTGCCCAAGCATGCTAGACCCTTTGCTTTCAATGCTCACTACATGCTTAGAAAGGATACTAGTGGAAAGATGAAAGGCATGTTCTTAGGACCCCCCAACAAGAATAGGCCTAAGAAGATTTGGGTGGCTAAGTCACTTGTTGAGAAGGTGAAGGGCCCTCAACAAGTGTGGATTCCTAAAGCTTGAATCTCTTGTGTGTAGGTGAACTACAAGACCGGTGGAAGTCATTGGGTTATTAATAGTGGTTGCACTCAACATATGACCGGTGATCCTCGTATGTTCACCTCACTAGATGAAGAGGTAGATGGACAAGAGAAAATAACATTTGGAGATAACTCAAAGGGCAAGGTTAAAGGATTGGGCAAAGTGGCAATATCAAATGATCATTCCATCTCCAATGTGCTCTATGTTGCTTCATTGAGCTTCAACTTGCTATCCGTTGGACAATTGTGTGATCTTGGCTTCCAATGCTTGTTCACCGAGAAGGAGGTTGTTGTATCCAAGGTAGATGATAATCAAGTGATATTTAATGGATTTAGATACAACAACTTATATCTAGTAGACTTCACCTCCAAAGATGCAAATTTGAAGACTTGCCTATTCACCAAAACAACACTTGGGTGGCTATGGCATAGAAGACTTGCTTATGTTGGGATGAGCTCACTCAAGAAGCTTATGAAGAATGATTTGGTGAGAGGGTTGAAGGATGTGAAGTTTGAGAAGGACAAGCTTTGTAGTGCATGTCAAGCCAGGAAGCAAGTTGCAAATACTCATCCAACCAAAGCTTTCATGTCAACCACAAGAGTGCTAGAACTCCTACACATGGATTTATTTGGACCAACAACATACAAGAGTTTGGGAGGGAATATCTATTGTCTTGTGATTGTTGATGACTATTCAAGGTATACATGGGTATTCTTCCTTCATGACAAATCCGAAGTTGCATCTTGCTTCAAGAAGTTTGCCAAGAGAGCTCAAAATGAATTTGAAGTGAAGCTCAAGAAGATAAGAAGTGACAATGGCAAAGAATTTGACAACACAAACATTGAAGCCTATTGTGATGAAGTTGGGATCAAGCATGAAGTCTCCGCAACTTATACTCCTCAACAAAATGGTGTAGTTGAGAGGAAGAACCGGACTTTGATCACTCTTGCAAGGACAATGGTAGATGAGTACAACACCCCCGAAGCTCTATGGGCGGAAGCAATCAACACCGCATGCTATGCATCAAACCGCCTATTCCTTCAAAAGTTCCTTGGCAAGACACCTTATGAGTTGCTCAATGGGAAGAAGCCGGACGTCTCCTTCTTTAAGGTGTTTGGTTGCAAATGCTACATCTACAAGAAGCGGCAACACCTAGGGAAGTTCCAAAGACATTGTGATATTGGTTTTCTTGTTGGTTACTCATCAAAGTCCAAAGCATATAGAGTATTTAATCATGCCACCGGCTTGGTTGAAGAAACATATGATGTGGAATTTGATGAATCTAATGGCTCCCAAGGAGCACATGAGAATCTTGATGATGTAGGTGATGAACCATTGAGGGAGGCTATGAAGAACATTCCGGTGGGAGACATCAAGCCTAAAGATGATGAAGATGATGTACAAGTCATTGATCAACCTTCTTCATCAAGTGTGCCACAAGATGATAAAAAAGATGGGAGAGTAGAAAATGAAGATACTCATGTCTCCCATGATCAAATGGTGGTACAAGCACAAGATGTTGATGCTCCACAATTTCCTCCTCAAATGGTCAATAGAAGAAATACACCTCTACTACAAGATCATCCACAAGATCTCATCATAGGGAGTCCATCAAAGGGAGTGATGACTAGATCTCAAAAACTTGCTTCATTTATTGCTTATCACTCTTTTGTCTCTTGCTATGAGCCTACCAAGGTAGAAGAAGCGCTCAAAGATCTGGATTGGATCAATGCCATGCATGAAGAGTTGAACAACTTCACTCACAATGAAGTTTGGACTCTTGAAGAGCAACCAAAAGGTGCAAGAGTCATTGGAACAAAGTGGGTGTTCCGCAACAAGCAAGATGATCAAGGTGTTGTTGTGAGGAACAAGGTAAGACTAGTTGCAAAGGGGTTCTCCCAAGTTGAAGGTTTGGATTTTGGAGAGACCTTTGCACCGGTTGCAAGATTAGAAGCCATTCGTATTCTACTTGTATATGCATCACATCATAAAATGAAACTATATCAAATGGATGTGAAAAGTGCATTTTTAAATGGCTTTATTAATGAACTAGTCTATGTTGATCAACCTCCTGGGTTTGAAGACCCTAGATATCCTAATCATGTTTATAGGTTGTCCAAGGCACTATATGGGCTTAAGCAAGCCCCAAGAGTTTGGTATGAGCGCCTTCGGGACTTCCTCATTAAGAAGGGCTTCACCATTGGGAAGGTCGACACCACACTATTCACCAAGAAGCTTGATGGGCATATCTTTATTTGTCAAGTATATATTGATGATATCATCTTTGGATCATCAAATGAAGACTCATGCAAAGAATTTGGTGAATTGATGTCGAAGGAGTTCGAGATGTCTATGATTGGCGAGCTTACATTCTTTCTTGGTTTTCAAGTCAAGCAAATGAAAGAAGGCGTCTTCATCTCTCAAGAGAAATATACTAAAGATCTTCTCAAGAGATTCAAGATGGATGAATGTAAGCCAATCAAGACCCCAATGCCTACTAATGGACATCTCAACCTAGATGAGGGAGGTAACCCGGTTGATCATACTCTCTACCGTTCTATGATTGGTAGCTTGTTATATTTGACCGCATCTAGGCCCGACCTCATGTTTAGTGTGTGTATGTGTGCTAGATTTCAAGCTAGTCCTAAGGAAACACATTTAATTGCCGTAAAAAGAATCTTTAGGTATCTTAAGCACACACCAAGCTTTGGCCTTTGGTATCCCAAAGGAGCTATATTTGAATTAGTTGGCTATTCCGATTCGGATTATGCCAGTTGCAAAGTTGATAGAAAGAGCACATCTGGAGGGTGCCATTTGCTTGGTAGATCACTTGTGTCTTGGTCCTCCAAGAAACAAAATAGTGTGGCTTTGTCCACCGCCGAAGCGGAATACATTGCCACGGGTGCTTGTTGTGCACAAATATTATACATGAAACAAACTTTGCTAGACTACGGTGTAGTTCTAGAAAAGGTACTTCTTTTGTGCGACAATGAAAGTGCGGTAAAACTTGCAAATAATCTGGTTCAACACTCTCGCACCAAGCACATAGATATCCGCCATCACTTTCTAAGAGATCATGTTGCTAAAAATGATATATCACTAGAAGGTGTAAGAACCGATGATCAATTAGCGGATATCTTCACTAAACCGCTAGATGAGGCTACATTTTGTAGATTGCGGAATGAGCTCAATGTACTTGACTTTAGCAACTTCACTAAAAATTGAGCTTGTGTTGTCTCATGCATTCATTGTAATATACAACATGTTTAATTTTGCAATGCATATAGGGCTTGTCTAACATGGTTAAGATAACCGCCGAAAAGCGTGTGAAGAAGCTTAACCTTGGATCAAACTTGACAAGCAACTAGATTTACTTACGAAGTATTGCATGTGCATGGATGTTGTTTTCGTTGTTTTGTTCCATTTGCCCTCTTATTGCCTATTTTCTTAAAAAGAATTATAGCCTAAGGCAAAATATCTTGAAAAATATGAGGGTTTGAGAGAGGTCACTCACATCAGTCTCAATTGGTGTTTATTTGGATCTTATTCAAGTTGGGACTCGATTGGGAATAGGCAGCGCGAAGGAACTTTGAAGATTTGCTGGAAAAAGACCACCGGACGCTGCTGTCTAGCGTCCGATCAGTTCACTGGAGGTGAACTGCTGCTGAAGGAGTGATCGGACACTGCGTTTGTGCGTTCGGTCAGGAAGGGATCCAGCGTCTGATCATTTGAAGAAGGAACAGGCTGTACTGACCGGACCCTGCCTGCGTCCGGTCATGGACCACCGGACGCGTCCGGTCGCGATTCCATAGGAATTGGACCTCTCTGGAATTGACCGGACGCTAGGTGGTAGCGTCCGGTCGATACCACCGGAGCGTCCGGTCAGTGGATCTCGCGTGGAGTCAGGATTCTTCTTCCGTTTCCTTATATGTTGCGTTGGGGGACCTATTTAACCGTATCGGCCGTACCCTTGCCCCGCATCTTGCCGTGACCAAGCTCGTACCCTAGGCGCGCACCACCACCGCATCCGCACGCCGAGCCGCCGCTAGGTCGCTGCCGCAGCTCTCCCATGCCAGCGCCATCGCCCCTGCTCTGCAACCTCATGCCTCCACAGTCGCGCGCCTCCCACGACCGAGCGCCGCCACAGCGGAGCCCGTGCCCTTCACCGCCAGCTAGCGAGCACGTCTCCCTATGAGTTCCCGTGCCCTACCTGGCCTCCGCCGTCGTGGTTGCGCCATTCAAGGCCATTGATCCAAGCCCTAGCCCTTCTCCTCGATTGATTGGTAAGGCATTATCCTTGTTTTGAATTTGCCCTGCTTGTGACCTAAATCCATTGCAAGTCACTGACTTCAAATAATCTAGGGCCACCGATTCACCGCAGTTCTTCGCAACCCTAGCCTCTACCGGTTCCAAGGTTTCCCCCCGCGTGACACGTCCCTCTTTCTCTCGGATCGCTGGTTCGTCAGGTAGCATGCCCGTCGTCTCAATCTCGCACCTACATTGCTTGCTTCCTAGGTCTTTCACATCTATTAGATATATTGTATTTATTTGTATATCCATCTATTCTATCGTGCAGCGAGTCGGTGCCATTGAGGTTCCTGTGGCAGTTGGCAGTCAACTCGGAGCCAAGCTCGTGAGTAAGGATCGAGGCCAAGCCTCGGGAGTGTCAGTTTGACAGTTGATCTTAATCAGCGGTAGTTCATCCTCTTGTCAGATCAGATGGCTCGCACTAAGAACATCGGTGGTGGTCCAGGTGATGACGATCGGAGGCCCCCGCCTCGCTAGCCTACAGGATCGAAAGACAAAGCAACGAAGCAGGTTACATCTAAGAAGCGCAAGTACCCCGACGTAGAGACAGCAAGAGCAGTGGCAGTCGCTGAGGCAACAGAGTGTGTAGAGAGAGGAGGCGCTCGCAGTAGGGTTGTTATAGCAGATCCACTTCCACCAGCAGCAATTGAGGGCATTGAGCATGTTGAGCGCCTACGTGGTGGTTCATCTGGAACCGTCACAGTTGCTGGACGGCGCCTTTCTCTTGCAGAGAGTCAGCCATATGGGGCATCACAGCAGCAGCCATTGTCAGTAGGGCAGCCTCTGGAGGAGTCCGAGCCACAGCAGCAGGAGCCAGTTCAGCAGACTCAGGAGGGTGAGTAGGCATAGCAGGCCCAGGAGGCCGAGGGGACAGAGCCGGCACCCCAACTTCGCCGCTCTAGACGGACCTGTGCGCCAGTCTCGCCGAGGCCACCGACACAGCGGAGGGGATCGCGTCCACCGCCTAGACCTCAGGGTCCGTCTCTAGTGGTACATCTTGACTTGAGGGCCGCCATGGCCAGGCAGGTTTGGCAGCTGCGATTTGTAGAGTTTGAGGTTTGGTTTCCTCCGAGGAGGGATGAGAGAGCAGCTGAGAGTTTCTACATGCCACTGCAGGAGGATTTCTACAATGCTTATCTCAACAATGGGGCAGTGTTCAGATCTCAGAGAGTCTGCAGCATAGAGTCTATTGTGGCAGCAGCTGGAGAGCACATTTGGCCTTACTTGTCATATTTGCCGGGGCTGACAGACCTGATTGGCCAGACTGGACTGTATGTACCATCTTGGGTCTAGCAGTTTTATGCTTCGCTCTATGTTGACCCGCATCATCACTATATACACTTTGCATTCAACGGCAGAGACTATAGGGTGACGAGTCAGAGGGCCAGGGAGATACTGAGGCTATAGGATCAGCCTGTCAGATTGCATGAGGTGTGTTATGGACAGCAGGAGCCTCCCAGGCGTCCTCATGGAGGGTTGGTGCCTCCTACTGAACTTGTGTGCCATTGCTTCAAGGAGCCCTTTGATGAGGGGTCAAGGAGGAACCCCAGTGACCTAACTCCTACAGCTCGAGTACTAGAGGCTATCATCAAGAGGACACTGCTTCCCCGGTTGGGATAAAGAGAGGGTCTGACTCGCCTACAGCTCTAGCTCCTTAATGCCCTGATGCAGCGGACCGTGTTCGACATTTGGGACCTCCTTCTATCAGAGATGGAGGATACCATAGCTGAGGGCTTCAAGGGTCGCAGGCAGCTTCCGTATGCACATTGGATCACTTTCCTGATGCTTAAGGCTGTGCAGGTTAGGACCCTAGAGATGGTTGCCGAATACAAAGGTGCCACCATAGAGTTTCCAGCTTATAACATGGCATAGAGGATCAGGCATAGCACACCACAGGCACCCACTCAGCCCAGCCATCGTCCAGATGTTCTAGAGACAGCAGCTTAGCAGGACAAGATCATTAGAGGCATAGCCGCCACTGAGGAGGAGCAGCTTGAGGCACAGCAGGAGGCGACAGAGTCTAGTGACAGCTCAGATGATGATTATCTACTGATTCCTCATATGCCTCCATGCAGACACGATGCAGAGGCCGGTAGTTCTAACTTAGCTCCTCTGGCACCACAGACAGATCCCGCCTTGATTGCTATTCTTGAGCGAATGCAGCAGGATCAGGCACGATAGGCTCAGGAGACAGCTACCAACTTCGCACAGTTTCAGGCTCGTCAGGACGAGTTCCAGAGGCAGCAGCAGTTACTCCAGCAGCAGCATCAGCAGATGCATCAGCAGCAGTTACACATGCAGCAGCAGCTTATGGGATTCATGTAGCATGTTGTGATAGCACTTGGGGCCCCACAGCCACAGCCTTTGCCCCAGTTTGTTCAGCCTGCTACCACTTCGATGACTCCAGCGATACAGCCCAGTGGGCTCCAGAGTCAGGGACAGCCTCCAACTTAGTTTGCCTCACCTCTTGTATAGGTGTCCCAGTGGTTAGCGTCACCCATGGTAGCCCCACAGTTCACTCCACTTCAGACGGGCTTCACACCGGACCAGTCACCTTCGCTATTTGTGCCTGACACGTCAGTCTCCAGGAGTCTTAGAGCATCCTTCAGTGAGTTGACCGGCATGCCTACACTGCCTCATATGCATGCCGCCGGTCCTTCTACAGCAGCACCAGTCGCCATGACGACCCAGCGGCTCCCCTCGTCTATTGCCTCCTCAGACCCTATGATAGATATTCTAGCAGCTTCACAGGCAGCACCTGCCCCAGCTCAGACCCAGACCGCTTCAGCGACATTGCCAGCTACCAAGGGTCAGTCAGTATAGAGCTTAGGGTCAGATGATGATGGCACCTAGTTCCAGCTTGCTCCTCGCACTTCAGCGCCCGACTCGTCTGCTACAGCCCCGCCAACCGACCCTTAGGTTTTGGTGTTTGACGCCAAAGAGGGACAGGGTTCGAGTATGTAGACTTAGGGGGAGCGACATTTAGGGGGAGCTAGTTATCTAGTATTAGCTTATTATATACATTTGGAGTTTCATTTGTGTGATACACTATTACTTTTATGCATTCGTGTGTTACTTTCATGAATATTATTATATCTATGTGATAGTGATATCTACGTGATTGTGATATATGACATGTGTGCTCTCTACTTTACATTATTTATATGTCATATGGCTTGTGTTAATGCTCATTTGCCTTTGCTTCCGCATTTATACTCCGATGCAAATGAGCTTTGTTACTTGTACTAATGCTTAATTCATATCCTTTGAGTACATTGTGTTGGCTTGGGTCATATAAGCTTGACTAACACTTTTGTTCTTATCGACAAAAGCTTATATAAACCAAGCCCATCAAAAACCTCACTCTTTCACATACTCGAGGTGGTATTGTCATCAATCACCAAAAAGGGAGAGATTGAAAGCATCTAGGACCCTAGTTGGGTTTCGGTGATTAATGACAATACAAGATTACTATGACTAACGTGTGTTTTGCAGAGGCAATTAAGTTAGGTCATAGTAATGGAGATCGATTGGGTAATCGAGGTTGTCATGCCCCTACGATGGAAATCATTTCAGTTTTCAAAGGATGGACGACAAGGTTAAGGATGACTAGTTCTAAGTGTCGATTGGAGTTAGAGTGACACTTAGAGTAGTTTAGGGCTTTGTTTTTCCTTTGGCCATACTATTAAGGGGGGTATGGACGGGTAGCTTGACCTAGATGAGTCTAGTGAGTTAGGTGTGGTGCACACTTGTTAAAACTAGCACTAGGTAGCTCCTCAATATGCCTAAGATCCATTGGAGCAAACTTCATTCACATATGTTCGAGAGTTGGAAGTGAATGGAGGGTCAAATGCTGACCGGACGCTGGCTCCGGTGTGACCGGACGCTGGCCGCAGGGTCCGGTCAGTTCATTTGACCAAGGTGAACTAGTCCGGAGTGACCGGATGCTGGAGAGGTCAAGTGACCAGACGCTGATGGGCAGCGTCCGGTCGACTCCAGTAAGGTTCCAAAGATGAGAATCAGCAACCGGACGCATCCGGTCAGTACTGACCGGACCCTGGGGGTTTAGCATCCGGTTGAGTATAGTAAGGGTCTAGTGAGGGTTTTATGCGACCGGACGCGTCTGATCAGTGCTGACCAGACCCTGCCAGTGTCCGGTCATCACTTATACACTGGTCCACGAGTTGAACTGACCGGAGCGTCCGGTCAACATGACTGGAGCATCCGATCACCCCGCAGAAGCTCATAACGGTTCGTTTTTCAGGCTGCCTTATAAATAGAAGCTCCACTCGTGTGTGGAGTTACTTTTGCTCATTCCAACAGCTGAGAAACACGTTTGTGAGTGCCAAGAAGAGCAAGGTCCTAGTGAGGTGATTGAGATTCGTGAATCCAAGAGAGTAGCCTCATTAGTGAATCAAGAGTAGACAAGTGTGCATCCATCTTCTCATTAGGCTTCACGTGGTCAAGTGAGAGTTCGTGCTTGTTACTCTTGGTGATCGCCATCACCTAGACGGCTTGGTGGTGATTGGGAGTTTGGTGATCATCCGACGAAGCTTGTGGGTGACCCAACTCAAGTTGTGAGCGGCTTTGGGTGATTCGCCGCGATAGAGTGTCGAAGAATCAACCTGTAGAGAGCACTTGATCCTTGCGCGGATCAAGAGGGAGCTACACCCTTGCGCGGGTGCTCCAACAAGGACTAGTGGGGAGTGGCGACTCTCCGATACCTCAGCAAAACATCACCGTGTTCCTCTCTCTCTATTTACTTTGAGCATTTACTTTGAGTATTTACTTTGAGCAATTCAATACTCGTTCTTACATTCTTAGAATTGCCATGCTAGAGTAAGTTTGGAACATAGGTTGCAAGTCCTTTGTGCGTTAGATTATTAGGAACACCTTTCTAGGCACAAGGGGTTAATTGGGCTAACCGTAGGATTTGATTATTGCAAGAAAATTTAGAATTAGCCCAATTCACCCCCCTCTTGGGCATCTTGATCCTTTCAGAATCGATCCCCGTAGTTCGCTCGGACTAGCCAGAACATTGCCACCGCGGCAATGCTCCTGCACAGCTTGTCCGAGCCGAACGACCCTTGTGAACAGGCGATCCACTGGAACCTCTGGGCACTGGTGGAGACCGCCGCCGTTCAACAAGCGGAGAGCTCCGTATCGCGACGCCGACTCGCAACCTCGCTCCCCATCCAGGGAATAGGGATGCAACAGATGGGGCACTACGCCCTATCACCGCCACAACCACCAAGTGCGGCATAGGAAGCCGCAATGGCACCTCGTCTTGACTTGACGACCACTCCGTACCGACTGCCCGTCTACGCACGCCTTGGACCGAACTGAGACATGCACGGCGTCGACCGGAGTCCCAGCCCTGATAGCCCAGGACCACCAACCTTCGTCCAACACCTCCAGCAAGCACCGTTCCCACTGCGCTTCAACGGAGGCCACGACAAAGGAAAGGCCAAGCGCCAGGATCAAGATGAGGGCCCCTCCACTCAGAGGGGAAAAAAGAATAGAAAGAATCACCGCCGACCGGCCAACTCCACGTTGGTCGCCACGGCTGATCATGTGGGCATACAGCCCCAGCAGGGCCCTTCTGGCCACTTCCACAAGCTCATGGAGAGCCCATGCACCAACCACGACTACCCTGTGAACCACCTCTACAAGGACTGCCTGCTCCTCAAGCGCCTGCTGAGGTAGGCTGGCTGGCCAAGGAAAAGGAGAAGAGGCAGCAGCCGAAGAAGGGGGCGCAGCGGACAAGGATCCAGACGACTGAAGGACGAAGTGATCCGACCGGACGCCTACCGACTGAAGGACAACAATGATGACACTCTCACCAAGCACCTTGGAACAGCTATGTCATTTTCTTTTCCCCTAAGTTTCAGTCTTACCATTATTTACTTAACGTACGCTCCTGTAAGAGCACCCCGACCTGAACGCTTTTCGGCTCGGGGCGCTCAGGGGCACTACTACCTCTCTATTTTGTTTACTGTTGTATGGAGAAATTTCTTCCTACCCTAACGAAGGGGTAGTTCATTCCTTTAATTTACCTTACATAGCTTTGCTTTAAAAATTCCGACTGATTGCACCCCGCTCTTTCCTACGGTTACGAACAGCTGAGCCTCGCGGGCCACGCCCTGGGCTCACAAGGTCGCAACCTACGGAACAAATGGGCAGGTATGAGAAAGAAAGAACTAAAAAACAAAATTATGCTAAGGGAAAACTAAGGAACGAAAGGGAACAGGCTTCCCCGAATGGAGTGACTCCATCACAGAAAATAAAATACCATTATAACCGTTAAGCACACAGAAACGTTTACACAGGGGCTCCCCCACAAACTTAAACTGTTTTATTTTCACTAAACTACTTATATCCTACAAGCTATTGAACCGGCCCGGTGGCATCTGATGGCGGCGCAACCGACAAAGACGTAGGCTGCTCACTCCTTGGCGGCACGATGTTCGGCTCGGTGACGTCCCCCCCCCCCCGAACCAGGCTCCGTACTATCCGTAGGCTCGGAGGTATCCTCCCCACGCATGCTTCGGGCCATGTCTTCACGGCGAACCTCCATCACCCACTCGGCGGAAACTTACTCTGACACCGACCGCGCGTGCAGCAGCAAGCTCTCCCTGATGGACTGGATGTCCTCCATACTCAGGCCTTCAGCATACCTGCTGCAGATAGTGGTGAAGTCCAGATTCGGGTGGTGCGTTGCCACCGAGGTCAGCACCCCCGACGCTCCGTAAAATAGCCCGCTCCTGACAAGGTCCTTGATCGTGTCTGGGACCTCCGCTAGCTAGACCGCACTAGTGCCAAGCGCCGCCCCGAAGACTTCTGAGACAACGAGCTAGGCGGCTTTGCGGATCTAGTCAAGATCCCCCTCGAGAGCGCGTCGCTCCTCACGGGACTTGGCCAGCTCCTCGACCTTCCGGTCGAAGTTCGCCTTGGTCGTCTCCAGGTCCCGCTCCAGCACCTTCACCGTTTCACCCAGCTCTGCAAGAAAGGCAACAAGCTCAAAAATAGGCTGAGGAAACCAATGCAACAACAAACAAAAAGAAAGAGGAGGTATGTACCGGCACGGGAGTTCTCAAGGGCAGAAAATTCCTCCGCCTGTCGAGTCACCTACTCATAGCCGGGCGTTCACCTCCTCCATCTCCATCACCCTACCCTAGAGCGCGAGCACCTCCTGGTTCATCTCCAACTAGGCCCTCTGCTCTGCCTCTAGGGCCTTCTGTGCCGACTCCAGGACGGCCCGCTCCGGCTCAAGGGCCGCCAGGGCCTCTTGAAGCGCTGCCTCGGTGTTCGCCAGGGATGCCCGCAGCCCCACCTCAGTCTCCGCCTAGCGGACCTTCACCGCCTCGAGCCCTTGCTCGGCAGCAGTCGCCCACTCCGCCGCACGCTGCCCCTCCGCCCGCGCCGCGGCCGCCTCGGCTGCTCGGTCCTAGGACTCACGACGAGCGGACTCCACCCGATGCTCGAGCTCGTCCATCCGGGCGTGCTCCGCCTGGAGGAAGTAGGACTTGCGGGACGACATCTTCCTTATATCCTACGAAAAAACAGGCATGCTAAAAACAACCGACGCAAGATTCAAAGGGCAAGGACAAGGACCAGCAAACTCACCTCCGCGGCGAGATGCAGGTCACCCTCAACCAACTGCCAAGCAAACTGGGCCTGCTTCCGGGCGCTTTCAAGCTTCGTGCATAGCTTGGTGAGCTCAGACACCGCGGCATGCCCTTGTCCCCCAAAAATGTCCTAGAGCTGACGCTCCTAGGAATCTTGAAGGATGAACCGCACCTTCGATGGGTCCTCAGGGCAGGGCCACTCTAGGTCCCCCTCCGACAGCCCACCGGAGGGCCCGACCACCGACTAGACCACCATCGGCTCCCGCGGCAACACCGCCAGCTCCCGCGGTGACACCGCCAGCTCCCGCAGCGACACCGGTGGCTCCACCGCGACAACCACCTCCTCGTCGGATGGGATGTCCACCACCTCATCCGCTCGAAACCTCACCAGGCGTCCCAACTCCATCCCGTTCGTGCTTCCCTCCGACGCCTTCGGCTCCGACGGCAAGGGTAGGCCATGCGGCCCTCGACCCGGTGAGATAGAGCGTTCGTCCTCCCTTGTCTCTTCTGCTACGACCGGCGAAGGAGGGGTCGCGAGGGTCACCTCCGACGCAACCCCCGCCATCGGCACCGGGATCGCCGCCAACACCGACGCCGCCGCTGCTGCCTTATTAGTAGCCGACCCGGGGGGCACCACCCCCGGGAGGGAAGGCTTTGCCACCGTGACACGCTGCAGGGTGGGCCTCCAAACCTCCTGCATAGGGGTCGGAGCAACGCTCAACCCCAGCATCCCCCGGCCGCTAACAGAAAGTGCACGTGAGTCACCCTTCGAAAAAGCTCAATCAGCAGAATATCAAAAAACAACAGAAAGAAAAACATACCGGGTGGCGAGCGGCACGACTCTGAAAGCAAAGCCCGATGTCGATGGCCCTGCAGCACGAGGACCGCTCCCAGGCTGTGACCCGCGCCCCCTCACTCCTGACAGGGATGGAGTCACCTCGACTGACTGCTGCCCGATCTACGGGTCGCTACGACCTCCGGCTCGGGACTCCCCGACCGGAGCAGCGGGTGGAGCATCCTCTGACTGCAAGTCGCGCATCGTCCGGGCGCCAGTCTGCTCCTCAGGCTACCCAAACTGTTTGACCGCACCCAAGGCAGGTAGGGCCTCCTCCGGCTACGAGCCAGGCATTGGCACCGGTCTCGTCGGTGCACAAGTGCCAGTCCGCTCCTTGGATCGCCGTCCTTGTTCCGCCACGTCCATAATAGGCAGGGCTGGAACCAGCGACGCTGTTGAGGGGCACAGTGACCGCGTCCGCTTCGCCCCTCGCTCGCCAACAATGTCCGCGCCCGCTGTGCGCTGCCTCGATGCGGGAACCGCCGCACGCCGCGCGGCCACCTGGCCATCACCAGCGGACGTCATCGCAGGGCCACGACGCTCCGCCGAGGTCACAATGACCTCCTGACTCTCCTCCTCGTTGGAGAATACCATGTCATCCACATCTGTAGGATCGTCCGACGCAAGTTCCGACTCGACATCGCTCCCACGTTCCTCGGCCCTCACACGCCGGGCAACCTCCTTCTTCTTCTCTTCCTTCCGCTGAACCTCCTTGGTTCGTTTCTTCTTCTGGGCGTCTACCACCTCCTTCTGGGCGGCCTGCCAAGCCCAACCCTCTGGTCCCTTAGGAAGGTGCGGCTGGGACTTGTACCTCCCAAGCCCCTATGGAATGGATGGCCTAGGATCAAGAAACAGGAAAAGCAGAGGAAGAAACGCAAACAAAATAAGGGAGTGTACCAGTGTGGGCACGATCGAGGCATTGAACGGTATGGGTTTTCCCACGACCGTCTCTATAGGCCTCAGCTGTAGCACTCGGCCGACGCAGCTCTAGATCTCGTCATCCGACAGCTCCTCCGGCGACGCACGGTTCGGGTTTGACCGGCCGCCGTACATCCACATCGGGTGCGTCCTTTCCGCCAACGGCGCAACCTGGTGGCAGAAGAGGGTGTGGAACACCCACACCCCATCAAGGCCACACCCTATGAGCTTCTAGAGCTCCTCCTCGATCACCTCCACCTTGTGCCTCTCCGTGTAGGCGCAACCCCACGACCAACTTTTCTGCTTCACCGGTCGCCCACCGGTGAACGCCGAAAACGGCGCCTCCATTGGATTCCGGATGTAAAACCACTCCCCATGCCATCCTCGGTTGGAGTCACATGGGGCGTACGAGGGATACCAGCCTCCCGCGCTCAGCTTCCTCTGTAGGGCGAACCCTCCCACTGGTGTGATCTAGGCCGAACTCTAGTCAGAAGAGATCCGCGTGCGGCTCTATCCCGAGGAAAGCCTCGCAGATGGTGATAAAACTAGCGATGTGCAGCACCCCCATCGGGTTGAGGTGCTGCAGCTCCAAACGCCACTCGTTGAGGAGCCCGCGCAGAAACCAGTGCGCGGGGTATCCTAATCCGTGCTCATGGAAGGTAAGGAAAGAAACCACCTTGTCCAGACGAGGCCGCGGGAACTCTTCCTTCCTGGGGACCCTCTAGTGCGCCGCCTCCTACGGCGGCAGAAACCCCTTCGTGACGAAAGCCTCCAGCACCGACCTATTCACTGTGGACGACCTCTAGTCTGATATTTTTGTGAGTTCCTCTCTCCTCCCTCGCTCTCTCCCCTTTCTTTCCTAGAAACCTCCGTGGCTCTCAGGAACGCTCACGGCGAAAAGGAAGAGGGAAGGCGGCGGCAGATGAAGAATAGGCAAAAGAACGGAACGAAAACCCCCCTCCTTTCTCCTACTTAAGGAAAAGGGAACAACGGTTAGGGAAGGATGTGCTGATCGGGGAAGCCAGAACGACAGAGCAAAAATCTCTCTCTCTCTCTTTTCATTTAATGCAGATGAGACGTGCCCTGGCTGACGAGATGTGCTCTGCCCGACGGAACAGCTCCTGGTCAGAAGGGTTGTGGCCTGGCCATGGCCCACCACTACCGCACGATCAACAACTACCACACGATGGGCACAGGAACCGAAGCACCACCACACGAAATCTCCGTCGAGAGACCAACCGGACCCCTGAGTCGATCGAATCGCTCAGTATCCACACCTGAGATACAGGTAGGAAGCGAAGGGGCGCCCCAAGTAGGCTAGGCCGACTCCGTCATGAACGATGAGCACGGGTCTCGGTCGGACATTTCCGTCTCTCAGGTCATCAAGGTGAGCATGTGTTCATTGATACAAAAATTGTTCACACTAGGGCTAACCCATGATTGACGAGCGTAGGTCTCAGTCGAACATTTCTGACTGGAGCTCTCCGAACCCCGTCACTCCAGTCGTCAAGGTAAAACACTATCAAAGCCCCTCTATTTCAATATAAATCATTCATACATCCATACGTGCATTTCATTCCATACGCTCGCACCTCCCGGATGATTCGGGCCCTGAACCACCCGAGGGCTCGAGAACTAAGCATCGCACGTGTAGCGAAATGCATCAGAACGCTCCGTGTTGTGTCACGAAGTGGCGGTTGCCTCATTCGACATGAGTAACCAACAGAGCCAGGGGAGAAAACCGTAGATGAGCACCGTGCGGCCCTAGCCTAGTCCGGCAGACCGGGTCATCTCAACCTTCTCGTTCGATCCTGAACCTCTCACCAAGCCCACAGAATCTCCATCGAGGGGAGGCCGAAAGGCCACCCAGGTTGGTCTCCAGAATGACCTAGGCATCTGTCTGGTTGCAGATAAAGGAGTAGTGGAATGTCACAAGAGGGCTATGCCGACCCCGTCACGAACGACGGACCTGGATTCCGCTCGATCACACCCGTTAGCGAACTCACCGAGCTAGCCTTCGAGCCCGAGCGATCGGGATAGGAGACGAAACTCAGCCCCCTGGTTTGTGAGGAACCAGATGGGGTAACGCACATAAACTCACATCGACCCCTACGAAGGCCCGAAAGGGCTCGGGGGCTCAAGAAAAATGCCAAGGACGGCGACCTCGAACTCGCCAGATCCACGACTATGACTTGCCCGGTCCATGGCGTGCATCGACGCTAGGACCCGCGAGCACCTCCTCGTCTGATCTTTAACTAAACTAACAACATCTTCGTAACGGCTTCACTTCCGACTGCGCTCCAAAGAAACCCTAGGACCACGACCCCGAACTCGCGTCGACAGGATCAGCGACATCTGGCTACGGCTCTTGGGACCACGACCCCGAACTCGCGTCGACGGGATAGGAGACATCCGGCTATGGCTCTTGGGACCGCGACCCCAAATTCACGTAATGGCTTCACTAACTGAAACTAACTAAAACCAACTCTCTTGATCCACGGCGCGCACCGACGCCTGGGTCTAGTCGCGATTCCACCTCGCCCGATCCCACGGCGCGCACCGACGCCTGGGTCTACTCATGACTCCGCCTCACCCGATCCCACGGCGCGCATCGACGCCAAAGATCAGTGAGCTTTGTTGCATCCAAACTAAGCCGTCTCCATTCACGGCGCACACCGATGCCAGGGTTTGTCTCAAAACTAAAAACTCCCTCGCCAGATCCCCGGCGCGCACCGACGCCGGGATCAGTAGGTTCTGTCTCAATCCAATCCCCGCGCCTAAAAATGCCTCGGCTGCACAACGACACCTTGGTTAGAACAAAAAATTCATCTAAGACTAAAAACACGCACACACGCCTGCTAAAACAAACACCCCCCAGCTGGTTCTACCCGAACCGCTCGGGGGCTCGGGGGCTACACCTGCGGGTGCACTCGCGCGCACCCACCGAACAAAAACCTCTCCCGCTGGCAACACAGAAAAACCCCCCAGCCGGTTCTGCCAGAACCGCCCGGGGGCTCGGGGGCTACACCCGCGGGTGCACTCGCGCGCACCCGCCGGCAAAACAAAAATCCCCCGGACGATTCTGCCCGAATCACCCAGGGGCTCGGGGGCTCCTGTCGGGTTCATAAACCCGGGGTCCCTCGGGGACCGGCTTCCACGCCAAGGCTCGACCCAAGAGTCTAAAAACAACAGGGCAAAGGGACGGCCCAGCAGCCAACCGGAAGGCCTGGCCCAAGAAGAGCAACACCCGCTCGTCAAGTTCTTCGGCCTACCTATCCGACCGGAGCACTCGCTCCAGGCTCCAGACGCCTCCAAACGGCCTCTCTGATCGGAAGGCCTGCCCCGAGCCCTACTTCCGACTCTGACCCCGTGTCTCTCCGATCGGGGTACGTAAGAAAAGCCCCTCAGTATGGCAAGGCGCCGACATTTATCCCTACCGTATGGCAAAAAGCCCCTCACATGCCTCTGGGCACCAATAGTGTTGTAGGCGCCGGAATTCACCATACCTGGTAAACATGGTGAGACTCCTCACATGCCTCCGGGCAAGCAGTGTTTTTGCAGGTACCGACATCAACCCTTCCTGAAGAAGACAATGTAACCTCCCACGTGCACCTGACATTCTACAGTTACATCAACAGTGTTGTGGACGCCTACCATTCTCCCATCCTCTTCGGCGTGGGCAACAAGGCTCAGAAGCATCCGTACCCTCTCCCTCTCACCTGTAAAGCCATCCCCTTCATCTATAAAAGGGGATGCGCTCCCTCCAATGAAAGGGCCCCCCGATTGATTCAAGCTCAGTTCTTTAGATTCAGTAGTCCAATAAGCTCACAACCACAGAACTGCCAGGTTTGGACCTCAGGCTCACGCTTGAACACATAGCTCATAGCTTAGTTCCAGTCGCTCTCTGCGCTTCCAGTCGGAGCCGACCGGACCTCTTGCACACCCCATCTTTCTCCTTCTCGTTTGTAACCCTACTACAGACTTCGAGCACCAACTGAATGCGGAGACCCTACATCCAGTCGGGAATAAAGTCGCCGACCGACCCCGACTGGATGTAGGGCACGTTGCCTGAACCAGTATAAATCCCGTGTCATTGAGTGCTAGGCCACCTCCGATCACAACGTACAGCAAAACTACAAATATTTACTAATTGGTCGCATTCTGTACCGACAAAATCTTTATTGGTATCAATAAGGAAGGATATAAACAGCTCTATTGGAGTTGCTCTTCACTGCTAAACCATAGGATGGCGATGAGAGGTGGATGATCACCGTAAGAGGCATCCTGTCTGTGGAAGCACCTGAGTTTGGACGTGGGGTATTGCAGGCTTACTTCCAAGTTTCAAGTCTCACTTGTCATGGTGTGGCAATAAGGCTTGGAAGAGTACGTTAGGATGAAGAAGCAGTGTATGTAAGTAAGTTTCAGTTATATTGATCCATAGTTCTCCTCTCTCCTCTACAGCTATAATCCAAGGGTGTTACATAATAAGTTACATAATAAAGTGTTGGATCTTGATTAATAATAGTCATTATCCAAAACCGGGGTAATTAATTTGCAAAAACATACGTACGCAGGTGATATGTCAACCACTACCCATACCCGGTTGCAAACTTGCAATAGGCAAGCCCCACCTCCGTATATCTCGGATTCATCTCACTGTCCTACTTCGTGGGCATCCTTGTACGTTGCAACCTACGAGCGAGAGGCGCCGCCTTACAGCATTCTCGCGAGATATGGAGGAAGCCGCTAGCCGCTGGGGATAGCAGCCCATGGAGACTCGCCGAACAGAGGATTTGCCAAGGGGCCAGCAGGATTCATAGGAATGATTTGTTCGCACTATCGACGTGAGTCCTCCTCCAGGCATCTCCACTGTCATTGAATTCGATGCATTGCAAAATAAACCAGCCACAAATCCATGTCTGATGACCGATGACAATTTGGCAACAATGTCGACCTGATTGCTTTGCTTTAGCGAATGTTACAATACCAGGGAGGAAGGGGCTTGTGCCTCACAGGTTCAAATCTGAAGTCTGAAGAGTTTGACTTATGAGTCTCTAACAAACACTGTAATGCATGGGCCTGCATTTCTTCTACCATGATGTGTTTGACGTCAGTCTGCTGCTGATGGTGTCTACTGATCATTCCAGACCTGCATCATGCAAATCTTAAGAGATCTTCAGGATTCAGTAGGCTAGGTCCATTCCATCCGTGCCTGCCTGCAATGCATGGACAGCAGTAAAATTTCATTGTCATTAACTTTTATGGTGATACTGATAAGAGGAGGAAATGCCACTATTTAGCATTTTTGTATCACCGACTCCTGGCAAAATGCTTGCCCATTTAAGGCGAGAGTCTCACATATCTTTTCATTCTAGGGAGGCAAATTAAAGCTGAGAAGACTCACACTGTCACACGAAAGCACTGTGTTGCTATCAGGTTAGCCGGATATTCATTTCCTTCATGTCTCACATGACACAGCAAGCATACAAACCACCCGTCATTGATGAACACTTATTCATGATGGTTCCAGAATGAACTCATGACAAATGAATGGTGCATGAATATTAGTTGAATGACTTGCATCAATGTTTTGTGCATGCTTACAACTTACAACCCAATGCATGGATACAAAGACTGTTATAAATACTCATCATATAACATATGTCGTGCCATCAAAATTTTACATGAGAGAGTTACTCATCCTGTATCTATTATGGGGGCATGCAACTCTAAAGTATTGGAGGAAACCAAAATAGCACACTTAGTTTTGACTTCTATAGGAAAATAACTTGTGAATTGATGCATGTCTGCATTGTGTTGAGTTGCACTCCTTTCTAGGTTCGTACTAACTTGTGAGTTGATGCCTACCTGCAATGTGTGGGGTTGCATTCCTTTCTAGGTTGGTTAATGACGACGACCAAGATTAAGGTTTCTTTCTCCAGGTCATCATAGGTGTTCCTGTGAATTGCAATCGCCGTAGATAGCAGTGCAATGTGTGGAGTTGCATTCCTTTCTAGGTTGGTTAATGACGACGACCAAGATGAAGGTTTCTTTCTCCTGGTCATTATAGGTGTTCCCGTGAATTGTAGTTGCCATAGAAAGCGGTTCAACGCCATGATGCTCTTCGTATTTGGGGATTCCTTTATCGACGCTCGGCAATAAGTATTCAACTATTTTAGAAAATGAAAAATATACGACCTCTACATCTGCACACAGCCAGTTCGATCTTACAAGATTTCTAACTCAAACAATGGGCAATTGAAAAGGGAAAAGAGCACAGTCAAATAAAGAGAAATCAAAAGCTAAGTCTATTATTATTTTGCCCCGTGAGGAATGTTCTAATGAATCTTTTTCCCTAATTTTTAAGAGGCTAATTATATTCACTCGTTCTCTTATGACACACTGTCCTTATTATGATATCACTATTGAATATTGATGAAGACCAAATCATGAATTTTGGACCCTCTGAAGAACTGTGATCAACCTCCGGTTCCTCCTGATTGTGCTGATATATACCAACCTCGGTTATGTTGTAATTATGGAAGTGGTTTGGGTGGGTGATGTGGTCATGCATCCTAACCATCGGCATTTGAGTCTTTATTTTAACTCGATTTTAGGTGCATATTTTTCTTCTTGATGCAACTGCCTTGTTCCTACTATGTTGGTATCATTTTACTTTAACATGTGTTATGTTGTTACTGCATTGCTGGATCAACTGTAGCAGTTTGCTTCCCTTAATGCAATGGATCCATGGTCGTCTGAATTGAGAATGCTAGGGGCCATTTCTGTCTTTGTTATTCCTGCTATGCTAGGCTGCTACAGCTTGCAATAGCAATGAAGGAAAAGGCTTGTGAGGAGGCAACACGGACAGCACGGTTTTCCCATCAAAATTATGGCTCCCAGTAGAACGTAGAAGTGGTCCAGTATCGATGGGTCAGGTCATCAGCAAGGCAGCAAAAGTCTGCATTGGGATCCATTTGCACACCCTAGCCGGCGACTAGCACCTGAGCAGGTGACAGAGATGACAGACATCTAGGCAACATGGACATCTGCTCTCCCGACTGGAGTGGGACATCACGACTCATCTCTGCTTTAGAGCTCGGCCATCTTACGACTCGGTTCAACACATCGGAAAAATACCAGTTTTTGTATATATTCTGATATATACTGCGAAACTCCTGTCCAAATGCCTAGTCCTACTGACTTAGTGTAGGACTTAGGAAGGACGTCGCAATTTTCATAGAGATCAAGCCACAAGAATGAACTTTATGGAGGGTTGTCGACGCTTGGAAGTCGTGTTAATTGAGGTGTTTGAGAATTTTGGTTGGAAGTTCTGGAATAGATTGAAGTTAGGTGTTGTTTAAATCCAGAGAGTAAAGTTTAGGATGTCACATCGGGGTGTCATGCAGGAGTGTTCGGATAGTAATAATAAAACAAATTACATAAGTCCTCAGTAATCCACGAGACGAATTTATTAAGCCTAATTAACCTGTCATTAGCACATGTTTACTGTACCATCACGTTGTCAAATTATGGACTAATTAAGCTTAAAAAATTCGTCTCGCAAATTAGTCGCAATCTGTGTAATTAGTTATTTTTCAGTCTATATTTAATACTCCATGCATGTGTCTAAACATCCAATGTGATAGGGAGTAAACTTTAGAGGAGAAACTAGACATGCATGCAAATTAGTCTTTCTTTGTTTTGATGATATGGTTCTTTCGAATGTTGTAGTCAACTCGTGTATGAGATGTGGGCCTAAGTGCTTTTGTGGTTGTTGTAATTGGCTGTGTACATCCAAAACGATGTAGAGGCTGGGACCTTTGTTCCGTTATCTAAAAAGTAAGACTTAGGGGCTATCCAATGCAGTTTCGCTCTTGCAAAGGTCATTTGCACTTTGTTGGCAATAAGATTGTTACAAAGCATATCTGTCACACCGCAAAATCTCCATTTTGGAATGTGAACAAAAAATACTAAATAGAATAAATGATTTTAGGATTTTATAAACTTTATCATGCTTTATTTTAGTTTTATCAATTTAAATGATGAAAAGTGTGATTTTTGACAACTGTTTATAATTTTAATTTAAATAGTTTGTTGCATTCATGCCTCTGCATTTATTTTATTGTGTGAAAAATGAATTTGGATAAGAATGGTTTAAGCTACGAATAGGTTTCCTACTCCATTTCTAAGTTTCAACTTGTATTTCTAAAACTATTCTCAAAATGAGTATAAGCTTAAATCTAAAAGGTCTTTGAAAATTTATTTTAAAAATATTTGAAGGTTTGTTTTAGAAAAGCTTTTAAATTCTCAAAATAGATTAAACTCATATATCTCTCAAAAATAACCTTATGTTTAAAAGTTAAGTTAAAAAAAGAGTTCCAAAATAGGTTAATTTATCCTTCAGAATTATTTTAAAATAGACTTCAAAATATAGTTCCAACGGTAATCGAAAAGGGTTTACGAAACAAGTTTGAAAGTAGTTCCAAAATTCTGTCCAAAACCCAGCATCTCTTTTTCCTTCCATCCCGGCCCGTTTCATTTTCCTAACAGGCCGAGCCCGTCTAACTACTGCGCCCTCCCTTATTGCTGGGCCGGCAGCCCAACTTCCGTAGCTGACCAGCCCATCCGATCCCTTCTTCCTCTGTGTTGCAACGTGACCATCCTCCTGCTCCTGCAGGTTTCAGAGATTTTGCAAGAGCATGCAGATACATATGTTAGGTAGCTGATCGCATGGAAGCATGTAGATTTTGCATGAGCATGCAGATACATATGTTAGCTGCTCACTGCTGTCTGGCATTTCTTACGTGTATGGGAACTTTGTTGTATACTGGTACCATTGGTTCAGCTCTGGTCCTTGACGCTCAAGCACCATAGCTGACACCATATTTTCATTTCAGGATGGCAACAACTTACGAGATTCGGTAAATCATGTATGGTGCCATTGGGTTAGCTCCTTCTTCACTTCTTTTAGGTCACAGACACATGGCAAACAAAAAAACGAAACACCCATAGATGCATGTGGGACTCGATCATGGTTCTTACAGGGACGACACACTCATGAAAGATGAATGATGTATAAGCAGTTGTTGGATGAGTTTCACCAATGGATGCAAGCTTGCAAGGAGGTTATATACACTCCCATGCCTTGGATGCCATTCAAAATATTACAAGAGATAAGAGTATATAGCAAGTGTTTCTCTTCTGAGTAGGTATATACACACATGTGGGCTATGGAACTCTGAAGTGTTGGAGGAAACAATTACATATGGGTTAGTAGCGAGAGAAGGCCTTCTCAAGCATTTTTTAGCTTTTACACACATACAATTTTATTTTTCCTTCTTCGAAGATTTTTTTCTGATTGAGATGTTGCTTTCTATATATATTGCCGGTTACGCCTCACTTAGATCTCTTGCCGGTTCATTTTGAAAGCAAATAGAAAAAAGAAAACCGATGGGTTCAAGTTCAACCAATTCAAATAGTGCTAGTCGCGAGAGAAATGTAGAGAAAGCACTGGGTATATTGTGATGGTAGTTAAGCTTATAATTTATAAATTGTTTTGTTTTTGTATTATGTGCCACATGGAGCCATCGATTTCAATATATTATATTTGTTTCAACTAATTCCTCCATTTTTAATTATTTGACACCATCTTTTTTTCATTTGTTTTCACTTTGTCTTTCTTACACAAATAAACCAGCCGCTCCTGCTTCCATTTATTTCTTTTGCGCCAATAGAGTGGTGCTTCTTACACAGCCGTTCCATCCTTAGGAAATTCCTTGAACTGCTACTTCTAAGAGCATCTTCAAGAGTCTTTTTTAAACTCACTCACTAAATCATTATTTGGAGAGTCATTTGAATAAAAATCGCTTTCTATATTATTTTTTTCACCCTCCAATAATTTTTCTATATATATTGGAGGGCATTTTTTTACTAAAAATACTTAGTTCCTATTAGTAAGGAAGGATATAAAGTGTTTACTGGAGTTGCTCTTCACTCCTAAACCAGAGGATGGCGATGAGTGGTGGGTGATCATAAGAGGCATCCATTGCTGTGTTTGGATGTGGGGAATTGCAGGCTTACTTCCAATTCTTATTTCTCACGGTGTGGTAATATAAAAAGGAGAGAGGTTGGCAAATACGTTAGGATTAGGTAGGAACAGAGGAATTGGCGGATGAAGAAAACAGTGTATGGAAGTTGCAACGATTGGATTGGATCGCTTTTAGTGGAAGTAAGTTTCAGTTAATATTGTTCTATATATAGCTCTCCTCTCTCTCCCTCTCTTTGAGCTCCTCTGCAGCAATAATCCAAGGGTCTTACGTAAAGAGGCATCCCTGCTTCTTGGCCTCTTGGGCATCCCTGCTTCTTGGCCCATGCATGGAAACTGGGCCCATGCACTGCCAACGTGACTACGTGAGTCCTTCCTCTCCTGCAATCATCATCTCCGTTGGCATTGCATTCGATACACAGCAGAACCAGCCATGCATGCACATACATTTTCTTACTTGATCGTTTTTTGTGTGTGTGTGTGTGTCGGGCAATAAGCTTGCTGCGTCACAAGCTTTTCCCCACCCCTTTCATGTCCGTCACTACAAGCAGCAGTTGGGTCTCCCCATCTCTCCTCAACATCACCTGTACATCACTGATGCTCGATGACAATTTGGCAACAATGTTGGCCTAATTGCTTTGCTTCAGTGAATGTTACAATACGTCCTCGAAGGAGATGTCCAGGGACTTGTGCCTCACAGGTTTCAAGAAAAGTTCAAATCTGAACTCTGAAGAGTTAACACAGCAGGTTCAGCACCAGAGCTTTTTTTTCGAAAAGACACCAGCGAGGAAATCGCCAGGCATATATTAATAGAGAAGGAGATTAACATACAAAAAAACAAAAAAAACAAAACACTCACGGGTGCCACAACAGCTTGCCACTACCACAACAAATGCAACCTGCTAAACCTCCAAAGCACCGGCGGGCAAACACCACCAAGCACGCCGTTGAGAACATTGAGGGAGGGGGGAGCTCTCAATAGCGATGCCTCCAGGGAGGAAAGAGACATTCACAAATGCCGCCAACACCAGGGAGAGAACCATGGTTTTTCAACCGAATCCTTAGGAGACGAGAGACCTCACAACGATGCCTCCAACGAGGATTGTGGCGCCAAGGCGTCACCATTGCCGGCCACGACTCAGAGTCGAGCAGGGCATTAGCCCGATAGTCCTCCATCTCCAAAACCATCACACCCAAGCACCACGCAGGGAGTCGCTGCTAGCGGGAGATCGCTGCCATGCCGACTATGTCACAGGCATGCGTGACATGTCAACACCCCGCCAGCCCAAAAGCACCTCCTCCATCCCGCTCGACACCGACCACCACACTTGTTCCTACGCAACGGCAAGGAGCTCCACCGTCACCACTGCACATCACCATCCAGCAGTCTTCAAGACATGTCGCAAGCAACTCTGCTTGGGCTGCCGTCTGCAAAAGGCCGATTGACGCTGCGGCAACAAGCTAGAAACAGACATTAGCCAGTCATCACCGCGCCGATCCATGGACCAAATCCAACACGATAGTTGCCAGCAGATCGCCCATAAGAGAAACCTGCAACATGTCCATCCACCCACCAGGATAGGCACAAACCGTAACCTTCCATCGAAACGCCAAGATTAGTAGTAGACGCGCCGTCACCGGCACCGTACCTGCCAAGCCCCATCGAAGAGGCCACCGTGGCCACACCGTAGAGAGCCGCCTCTGCCTAGCCGTCGCTGCAGCACCAGAACCAACCGTCACTGCGCCGGTCCTCGAGGACCGCTGCCAGCCAAGCCATTGCCGGCCACCACGGGAAAGCCACCTCCGACCAAGAGCCACCAACCATTGCACAACAACTTGTGCAAACTCCATCCGCGTTCAGGCCAGCACCGCATCCCAGCACGCAGCAGCTCCTGTGACGCCAACCATGACCGAACAGTAGGTTGACGCCGAACGGCCCGAGCCACAGGACGCGCCGCTGCCGCACCCCCTCCCCTCCTCCGCTTCTGCACTGCTACTGCTCGTGGTGGCCGCGATGGCGACCGCGGACACCCTCGTCCAGGCTACGAGCCCTCCGCCGCTGCCGGAGCTGCACGCTGGAAACCACGCCGCTGCCGCGCCGTCGAAGCTGCAGCGCACGGATCCGGCCTAGGGGACGGCAGATCGGGGCGGGGGGACGCCGGATCCGCCCGCTCCTGGGCTGGATTCGGGCCACCAGTCGCCGCCGGTAGCAGCCTTCCACCGCCCACCTCCGCGTCCATGCGCCTGCATCCACCGACGGCCGCCGGATCCGGCCACCACATCGACGGATCCGGCCACCAGGCTGCCGGATTCGTCACCGGAGACAGCAAGAACAAGAACGGGAGAGGGGGAGGGGGAGGGGGCGCACTCCTCCACAAGCCCAGCCGCGAAGCCCCGCCGCCGCCATCCTCGGCAACCGGCGACCCGCTCAAGCGGTGGCAAGGCGAGAGGGAGGGGCGAGGGCTTGGTGGCGGCGCGGCGGGTTCGCCGCCCGTGTCGCCCCGGACGAGAGCGACGCGGGGGCCGTAGTACGTCTGTTTGCACCAGAGCTTCGAATTCAGATTTTTCAGAGTGCTCTCATGATTTTTACCTCAACTGATGATAGCATAATTTCTGATAGGATAATGTCGGGTGTACAATGTAGTTGCTTGGTATACAAATATTTAGGAAACATGAGTATGCGTAGCACATTTTCTTTCAGAGCAATGAATGCCACAGCCAAAAAAAAATAACAATAAAAGATTCAGAGGTTACACACTCTTTCTTTTATACATAATACATACAAAAGAATGGACAAGTCTAGCAGGCACACCCTTATGAATACCGAGCGGTGAAGGGGCCAAAGTGAGCCCTCAATGACAAGACGGGATGAATATAATTTGGGGTCTACATTGCACGCAATATGTTCCTTCACCTGCATCTCTTCTGCCACGACGCATTGGTGTCGGTATGTTGCTGATGATGGCTACTGATCTTTCCAGACATGCATCTTGCAAATCTTAAGAGATCTTCAGGATTCAGTAGGTTAGGTCCATTCCATCCTTGCTTGTCTGCATTGCATCGGCAGTAGTAAAATTTCATTGTCGTTAATCTTTATGGTGACGCTGTGATTAATAATCAAGAGCAATTCCTAGCGAAATGCTTTGTCCATTTAACGCGAGAGTCTCCATACATGACGATGACATATCTTTTTATTCCAGAGCGGCAACTAAATTAAAGCTGAGAAGACTCACGTTGTCACGCTAAAGGACTGTTGTGCTATCAGTTGAGCCTCTTATTCATTTCCTTATGTCTCACACGAGACTCTAGCAAGCATACAAATTAAAACACTCGTCGTTGATAAACACTTGATAATGATGGTTCCAGAGTGAGCACATGATAGATGAATGATGTGTGAACATTAGTTCAATGAGTTGCATCAATATTTTGCATGCTTACAACTTACAACATAAGTGCATAACGGATACAAGGACTATTATAAATACTCCTCATAACCAGTGCCTTGAATGCCACAAAATTTTACATGTGATAGAGTTACTCGCATTCTGTATCTATACATATATATATATAGGGGGCATGGAACTTTGAAGTATTGGAAGAAACCAAAACACCGCACCTAGTTTTGTGAGTTGGTGCCCATATCTGGAGCATCAGCATGGATGCCAATTAAGTCATGGATTTTCTTGTTAAAAAATCGTTCAAGCTCAAAGATGTTCATTTATCCAAAACTACAGTGTATTCCTCCTTTAGCTCCTCAACATGCTATCTTAGTCATGGCTGTTTTTCATGTCGTAAGTTGTCATGGCATGAATTCATCAGCATCAATTTGAAGGAAGCCAAGAAGCAGCTAGCCCAATAGCACAGTACTGGAAACCAAAATTTTCCTATGCGTCATATGTTGTTTCTGTCAGTGGTGACACGAAAACTTACAAGTAAATAAGAACTAAGTAGTCAGTTAGGTAGAAAAATCTTATCCTCTCCGAGTCCTCCCCCAGACGCCCACAATTTTAGTCCAAGCGTTCAAGTATGATCAACTTGAATGATGTTGGAAGGTGGTTGAATGGTTAAATGAGTTGCTATAATATTTCTTTGAATGGTTAAATTACTAGTTCCTATAAACGGTAAGTTTCTGGATGCAAACTGACATGGAGGTTTTTCCATGACGGAGGTGTGACATCAGAAATAGTAAAACTGTGATGGTTAGCAGGCTGACGGGGATGTCAAACATTTTTCTGATGGTTTGAGCAGTGGAGAATGTTTAAATTGTCCCTGATGGTTTTGTGATAGACGGGAAAATTCATTCCGTCCCTGTAAGTTTAGTGGCCGACAGGAAACCTTCCCTGACAGGAAGCCCAGCAATCGTCCTGTCAAATCTTTCCTGACAGTTCCAATCATCAGAAAACAATCCGTGGGTTTTTCATCAGGAACGGCCAACGTTCCCTCACAGTGCAAAACACTAACCGTCGCGGATGGTGATCCCTAATAGTTGTACCGTAGCATTGCCCGTGAAGATTGCATATAGATCACCCTATGATGTGGCTCCGTGAAGATTGCATATAGATCACCCTACGATGTGGCTCATTACATCTAGATGGACTATAGTTGCTTTATATCATAGCTATGCAGTCCATCTGATCTATCTTCAGGTTCAGTCATAAAATTCAGTTCGCTTCATGATTCTGGGCAATACATCTGAAGACAAAACGCCACTTTGCATTTTGGTATCGCTGACTCCAAGCCAAATGCTAGTCTTGTTCAGTTCCTACTGATAACCATACTGCCAGGGGCGGATCCAATAACAGAGGTTTGTCGGGACTGGAGCACTGGGCAAGTGTGTACATGGATATGATACGAAGCTTCTTGAGCTGATTTTTGGAGCTAGATTAGCTGATTTCCACTGTGTATAACATGATGTACAGGGCATATCATGGAATGAACCCAGGCTGCAGCATATATAGCCTGGGTCCTAGATCCGCCACTGCATCCTGCCCGTCCCAAACGAGAGTTTGCAAACCGCCACAAGGTCATCTGCAGCCATATATGACGTTGATAACTATCGTCGGACATGACAAGTTGATGATACACCTTTTCATTCCAGGGTGTGGCAAACAGAAGAAACTCGCGCTAATAAAGTCTGCATATAGTATTATAGTGCCATACTGCCATTAGTTTACACATTCAGCCCATTTCCTAAAGGCCACACGACATGCATGGCACCAGGCATACAAAACATCTCTGAAGCATCATGGTTCCGGAGTACATTCATGATAAATGGATGATGCATGAGCATAAATGATTATTGAATGGCTTGCATCAGTTCCAAGCCCACAACTTACAAGCTAGATCGAAGGGGACTACTATATGTACTCTTACCACTGTATGCATTCGACGCCATCCAAAATGTTAAGAGTGGTAGAGTAACCTCGATAGCTATAAGTATATGTGTAGGGAATAAACTCTGAAGCAGTGTAGGAAACAAACTCTGAAGCATTGGAGGAAACCAAAATACCATGATGAACTTCGACTTGTGGCATGTCACCATGACTTGTGGCATGTCACCATGTTATTCTATGCTTGCAGCCGTCCAAAGTTTTCTTTTCCACCTAAAATTAGAGTAATTCTAAGTTTCTTGTCACAATTGCCCTGATTCTACTGGTGCAAGTGAAACTTCATTTTCTTAATTATTTTTATTACAATGTACAACACATACAAAGAGAAAAGAGGACTAGATGACACAAGCAACTCTAGCCATAGGAAGTCAATGGAAAAATAGAATCATTATCGATCTATGCTTGCTTTTGTTTAAATCATTGTTAAAAAATTCATGTGTACATTATTCTTGTTATAAATTGAGTCTTGTACTGCAATATAAATATGCTTCGGCTATATGAATTTTTTAAATTTAGGATTGTAGCACCGGTTTTAAGAACAAAATCAGATACGCACCATATGTGAGCCCAGGAAGTCAAATCTCACATATAACTACACATAAGGGTAATACCGAAAGACAATGCTCAATATATAACGTACTTAGTATAAAGGATATAACCTTAGATAGCAAATAGCGGAAAGACAACTCTGATCTTCGAATGAAGACTCCAATTCCATAGAGACAACTGACTTGTTGATCACAAGCCTAATTTCTCCAAACTCTAGAAATCTGGTACCCATCCAGGATTTTTATCCAAATAATTGAAAAATAAAGCAAGCGTAAGTATATGTCGTACTCAACAAATATATCATGGGGTTCATGAGGCTCAAAAGGCTGACACTGGTTTAACTGCGATTAGCTTTTATTGAGTCACAATTTTAAGCAATTGAGTAGCAACAAGTTTATCACAAGCCCATATAAACACATGATCAGGTAAACATGAATAATGAATAGCATAAACAGTAATAATTAGTGAGCATCTTCATCATCCGTATCATCAGTGTTCATCATCTATTCCGTAAGGGTCCAAGGCCGCTCGGGATCATGAGCACGGCTGTTATAACAGTTTTATACTCTGCAGAGGTTGTACACTTTCACTGTGAGTCATGATTTACCCTTTCGCCCGAGGTGATCAGCCTCTTGACCCACTACCTAGGAAGGTCGGCAGGGTTCACTATGAAGCCTTTCAAAGGTTCGTCTAACAAGTTAGGGCCATTATATTCACTCGGCAAACAGATATAGGAACCCACTGTCGAATGGCACAATGACACGCAGCCTATACACATAAGGGTAGAGGCTGTCCTATACCCGATTCGTCAAGCCATTCTTACGCCATAAAGGTAACCACTAATAAGCTAGAAAAGATCCCCATACTGAGCTAAAGCCAGAGCCATGCAGCCCTCACAGTTATACTGTAAGTCATAGATGATCACTTACAGATAAGTTCTTAGGGAGAGCAATCTAGAGCACCATAAAAACAACCCAATGCTCTAGCCCCTTTGTTCCATGTTGCTAAAAACATCTTTTTGTGTTTATTGCATATAGCATTAGTCAAGATATAAGATCATGGTTGTAGTTGAGCACTAGCATCATACTACCCAATGCAATCCTCCGAAGGTATCAAGGCACAAGGTACAAAGTACTAGGAAGTCCTTAGTGGTAATCAAGATAGACACATGCAGTATGAATTAAATGATTAAAGGTGTATAGAACAACAAGGAATATCACATGCTATACTTGCCTTAAACTTAGATCCTTCTTCTATTGAATTGTAACCTCCAAAGGACTTTTTCTGAATCACCAACTTCTTTCATATCACCAACGCAAAGCTCACCTTACTGGACATGATCATAAAGCACCACACAAGCATCCATGCAATCATACACGAAGCAAACAATAGAACTAAATTAGAACAATACACCAAACATAATAAAACACAAGTAAAAAGGTTTTAAAGATGTTCTACACGTTACTACGAACACACAGACGCGAAAAGCACTCTAATCGGAGCTATAACGAAGAAGTTATGAATTAAACAAGATTTTTTTAATAAAATAATAGATTAAATCTAACCTTAAATTTCAAAAGTTGAAAACATGTTGAACAGTAAGATAAACATGTAGATTACGCAATTACGAATCTAACGCAACTTAGAACAGGTCAAATCGGAGTTAAAACCAAGATTTTATGGCCTAAATAAAACTAGTGGCAAAACTGTAAATAGATGAAAGCGTATTTTAGATCTAATTAGAGAAACTACGTTTTTAGAAGACGAAAGCGTATTTTGAATCTAACAGAGGAAAGTTACGCTTTTCGAAAGAGAAAACGTATTATGTAACTAATCCGAAGGAAAATACGTTTTCGAAAACAGAAAACGCATTCTGGCGAATACGCTTTGGATCGCGGGTTAAAACATAGAATCTTGCGGGGGCTCTTTTGCAAAATGGCCGGCTGAATCGGTATCGCGTGATATCGGCCGCTGAATCAAGATCGAACGGCTAGGAATAGATCGAAGAGAGAGCGGTCCGACGTGGCCGGCGACGAGCTTGGCGGTGGCGCCACGAGCGGCGCACAGGGAACACGGCCTACGGGCCTCGATTCGAAGTGAGAAAAACATCGGGAGGTAGAGGAGGGAACGGAGATCACGGCTAGGTAGATTACCGTGGTGCGGAGCGACGGAGGGTGGCGCGGTGCATGGCGAAGCGGGCAGTGATGGCGGCGGCGCTAGGGTTTGTGTGGCGCGGCGTCTCGGCGAGGTGGTTGCGACTTAGAACGGGATGGGGAGAGGCGGCTTGGTCGGCGGCTGCTATTTATGAGGGCGAGTGGCTTGGGTGGCACAGCAAGGGAGGAGATGTGGCTGCGGCGGACACGGACTCGGCGGCAGTGGAGAGTCCGGCGCGGAGAAGATGACGCCTGACCAGCGGGCCCGGTTGGTCAGCGGCAGAGAGTGAGAAGAGAGGGAATAGGGAAACAGCGCGCGGGCCGGTGCGGTGCTGGGCCGGTGGCGCATAGCTTGGGCCTGCGGTCTGGCGGGGCGGGGAGAGGAAGAGTGGTGCTGGGCCGCAGGAGACGATAGGGAAGGAGCTGGGCCCGCGGCGCTCTGGCCCAAGCGGAGAAGGAGGAGGTGAGAGCGGGCCAGGATGAGGGAAGGAGAAGGCGGCGGGGAGAAGCAGGCCGAGTGGGCCAAAACAGAGAGGGAGATGTTTTCTATATTTTTTTTCCTTTTATTTCAAAACTATTTCAAAAACATTTGAATTCAATTTTGAATTTTTGGTCAAAACAACTCACCTCAATAAATCAAATGCACCGGCATGTATGCACAACAATATTGCTACACCCTATAATAAATTTTAATTTAATGAAAAATGTTATTTCCTATGTTTTTATGAGCACAAAAATATTAAATTAAATCTTTTTAATCCTATTTCAAAAACAACAATTTTTAGGGTGTTACAGGGATCCATGTTTTGCTTTTCGCTCCAGGGTCCCAAATTTCTAGAGATGACCCTGATCATCAACAGCATTATCAAAATATCCATGTACCGCCCCTCCAAATTTCTAAAGATGACCCTGATCATCAACAGCATTATCAAAATATCCATGTACCTCCCCTCCAACAGCTTACGTCGTCAATCTAGAAAAGTGAAAGAAACCATTTTGGCATGCATACGCCTAGCCTCCTCACGCCCATTATATTGTTCGCCCCTGACTCTTGCAACCTTCCCACGTTTCGGACCAGATCATGCCCTCTCGCAGCCAGGTATCCAGAGTAAGGGACACATATCTATACATCTCTACACCTAAAAAAACTCTAAAGTTATCATCTCCCTAGTGATACAAAAAACGTATACTATTCGGTCACAAAGATTAAAAAAATTGTACCAAATATGTATACTATCTGACCAAATGCCTACACTATCCGGCCACCGTTCCTCCGCACCACAAATCCAAAGTCGTACCAAATACATAGATGGGAGCAGTGACAGCCCTATGCCTTCCTCATCCAGCGGAAGTTGCACGGTGGGTCTACTCAAGGCCCTCGTCCCTCCCTTCCCTGTGATTTTCCTTCTCAGTTATGCTTGTGCCTACACTTGCAATAATTAATTAATTGTATTTCAGTTAAGAGAGTATGGAGGCTTACAGAGATTTTTTATGGATCCAGTTTCAAGTTGCGTGTTTTTACGGTCTATTTTAAACCGACATAAAAAAAGAGTATGGAGACTCTCAATCAGTTTTGTCTTAATCAGACTATTATTAGAGGAAAAGTATTATTTACAGTAAGCTGGGCCATTCCACCAGGTGTAGAGGATGAGAGATCCGAGGCCGTCATTGCCAAAGGATAGCGCCGCTCATGTCGAGAAACTTCGCTCACCCGTGTCTGCGCTCTGCCGGAGGCCAAGCCGGGGACGCCTCGCCGGGGCACCGGCCATTCGCGCCATGCCAGGGGCCAGAGCCACTTTGCCACGACCCACGTTGGGGTGTCCCTCCACGCCATGACCAGGGGTCGGGCCTCCACGCCGCATCGGGAGCCGTAGCCTCCTCATTGCCATGCAGATGCTCGTTGTCGGAGAAGAGAGAGAGGAACGCTACACAGATGCGTCGAGCTGGGAGCTTCCATGCGCTGCCGCTACCGTGCGCTGCTGCTCTCTATAAATCGTTTTTATCGCAGTGGTTATGGAGCCTGCGGGGTGCGCGTACCATGCATTAGGTGGCTGTGGCAACTACAAGGACTACGTGACTGTTGGTGTTTGTCGTGGTTAAATTTATCATCGTAGGTGTGTATAAAAATTAGTGGCCCCATGCAACTCACGGGCATTCATCTAGTATTTGTAAAATATTTGGAACTGTTTTGAGAAAAAATAATTAGAATAATTGCCATCCACGCAGACATAGCCACTCTTCAGCCGCTGGAGTGCTACTGCTAAGCATGCCAGTAAGCACTAATGCCACAATTAGGCAAAATCAAGGGAATGCGTACAATTTCCAGTTTGGAAGGAGCTGCGAAGTTGAGCCGTTGAGCTATCTTTTTTTTTTAGCAGAGAGCCGCTGAGCTATCTAAAGTCTGCGGCCAACTTTTTGGGCCAAGCGGAGGCCCAATAAACTGCAGAGGATGTTTTTTTAGAGGCCTGGTAAAGATTGACCGGGATCTCCGGCCGCGCCAATATGGGCACCGATCGATCAGCCATGTGTGCAGCGGTGGCAACAGGCAGTCTGAAGAGGTTGCATTTTTTATATATACTGTAACGTCCCACACTCTGTACGCTGAGCGAACCACACCTACCACTATTTCACTTACGCTTTTGTTCTTGCTTCGCGTAAAAGGATTAACCCGGAAATAGTAGGATGGACTCTAGAAGCCTTATATGTTGGTCTATCCAACCTTTAACAACCAAAGTGGGACTAAACTCTCCACAACATCTCAATAACATGCACTTTGGGCCACTATGGGCCAAATTCCAAACTGGACCGGATGTGACATACACCCCCACCCCCAAAGGAACCGACGTCCTCGTCGGCCCAACACACCCACAACCGGGCAAACGATGACCAGGAATGTTCCCTCTTAGCACACGCGACCGTGCATCTAGTGCCGGCACATGTGCCACGCCGTGCACCCCGCAGGGCCTACACGCGCAATGAGCCCCATGTCCGCACACCAGACCCGCACGCGCCCGTGGCCGCGAAGGTCGGATCTGATACCATTTGTAACGCCCCAGAGTCCAAATGGCTCATATCCACTCTGCACGCTGAGCAAACCACACCTACCACCATCCCAATTACGTTTTTGTCATCGCTTCGCGTAAAAGGATTAACCCGGGGATGGTGGAATGGATTCTAGAAGCCGTTTGGACTCTGGGGCGTTACATATACAGACAACTCCCGGCCAAGTGTCTAGTCCTGTTCAATTCGTACTTACATACATAAGAAAGTGAGTAAGCCAAGCTCAAATGGTTGTGTTGGAAGTTGGAACCACCTTATAGTTTGAGTCTGCTTCGGCTCAAATTTGAACCACCTAGTTCTTATTAGCCAATTGATTTTTTTTTTAATTCGGACTACGTAACCATGAGAGTTCGGCAACTGTGACGATAAAGATTTTCATTCCAGGGAGGCAAATTAAAGCTAATGACACTCACACCAAAGCACATGTAGTGCTAGCAGTTCAGCGCCTTTCTAGTTTGTTCTTCACCTCCTTAATGTCAAACGCATGGGCACCAAGCATACAAAACACTCGTCAAGATGGACATTGATGCATGATGGTTTCTGCGTATACTCATGATAAATGAATGATGCATCATCATTTGGTTGTTGAATAACCTCCTCCGATGGTTTGCATGACTACGAGTTACAACTTAAATCAATGCCAAGTACTATTATATATACTTGTACCCGAATGCCTTAGTTTCCATCGTGTAACTATAAGTATATGAAGAGATAGGGAAACTCTGAAATATTGGAGGAAACTAAAATACCATGTTTCAGCTTTCACTTGTAGAACTGATTGCTTCGGCAGTAACATGGCGAGGCATGTGAAGATGGGACGGTGCGGTTCGACCCAGTGGATATGAGAACCGGCTCGTAGAAAAGACTCTAAGGCACATACAGCGCAAGGAACGCTTAAAGCAAAAAAAACCGAAACATGTCATTATGCGCCTCTTTTAAAAGCTTAATCTACAATGCAAAAGTCATGCTGTAGGCGCTTAGCGTATATCAAACATACTGAATAGCTCTCACGGGATTACGCTGGCGCCGGTCGAGAAGCGCCGCTGCTTGGCAGAGCGGCGATGCCGTCCGTAAGCGCCAGAAGTTGTCCAGGCTGTGCTCCACAATGGCAGGAAAACGGAATAACGACATCTAGCGTTGTACAGCCTCCAATCCACGAAGGAGCTTAGGTTCAATGGATCATAATGAGAACCTTAGGGTCTGGTGGGTCGATCCACCTCCTCCGCCGCTCCGCGCCATCAGCCGCCAACAAGTGCACCTCCTCCTCCGCTGTACCCACCCATGGACAAACCGTGCTGTCTGCGTGGATCCACGTGGTGCCATTGGCGAGCCGTGCGGACGCCGCCGTGTTGTTCGAGTTCTCGTCCGGTTGGAGGGATTAGTTTCTAGATTTCCCCTTTGCTGCTGCTTGTGCTTATGTGGAAATTTGGGAGGGGATTCAAGCAGAATCACCTTTGAGAGCTCCGTCGGAGTGTTCATTCCTCAGCTTCGTCTTAGCGAGTCTGGTATATTATTGTTTTCTTAGGCGTCATTGTTGCGATTTTGGGCGACTTCTGTGTTGCGGTAGTGTAAGATTTTGTCACTTGGTAGTTAATCTATGAGGATTTATGAAGGATTTGGGGCTAGACTGAGAGTTCAACCAGTAAGATTCAGATCTTGGTGCACATGACAAGATATTGTTTTGCTTGGATCAATTTGTTGTTCAGACCATCAGCATTAGTTTGTGCATATTTTTGTCAAAGTTTGCTTTGAGCAGCTGTTTGGTCACACTCATCTGGGAACCACGTGTCATCGTCCATTTGTGCTGGGAATGTTGGCTGCCTCAGAATGGTTCGACCTGCACGATCCACTGCAGCACCAGATCAGAGCAAAATAATATATATGGATGGACCGGTGCTCCATAATACTCATGTCGACACGGAATTTTATCCCGTGCCGAGGACACACGAGCAAGTCGGAAGGGTCCGCTCGATGGAAATCCGCCTAGCTTCAGCGCAGGGGTGGTCGATCCTGCGCACTTCTCCCGAAATGTGTCAGTCAATTTGACCTTGCAATTGATAAGGAGAGAAAGTTTATCAGTAATTTAGGGCGAAACATGCCGATGTTGCCAGACAGTCCCGAATATGCGACTCTGAGAGCCGATATGAAAGAAGATCGACTAAATAGTCGATTCCAGCATATTCATAAGAATAAATCGGTTAAAGCTCATGGGGTTGTGTAAGAAGAATCAGTTATCGGTTATCGTTCAGGATGAATATCATTTTTTAGACAAATATTGGTCGATGCCAATAAGATATTAACAATAATTAGCTTATACTGAGCCAATGACTGCAAGTAACCGAACCCCTTTCTAAAAGAAATAGTTCATCAAAATTCAACCATTTAATAGAGATAAATCTAATGAACATATTAGATCTCATCTATCGCTATGACCATATGGGGCAAGAGGCAGAATCATGCAGGCCGTAAAAACAATAATAGACTCGACGACCCTAACTTATTACTAATATCAGTGGGGCATGAGGTAGAATCATGTAGGCCATAATACAATAATAAGATCATGGGGCTAATACATCTTTCAAACTATCGCTACTTCAACGGTCTCGTGACGTGAACTGTTCATGAAAGCGCTCGATATCGGCTAAAACAGTCGATTCAGGCATAGTGCACAGTTAAGATCATGTCCTTTCAGGAACGGATCTACCAAATAACGATCCCCACTCCACGGTGCTATCAGTGGGGTGTGAGGCAGTGTCGATGTTTCACCACCGATAGCCTACCACGGGGGTACCCGGGGCAGTTTGTTCTGGCTTCAGCGTATGCAGAACTCGACGGTAAACGTAAGAGACAGTCGATTTATCCTAGTTCGGACCCTCGATCGTGATCGAGTAATAGCCCTACGTCCAGTCAGCGTTAGCCTTTGTGTTAGATTGATTGTAAAGTGTCGCGTTGTCTAAGTCTCCTCTCCAGGAACTCCGCCCTCCTTTATATAGTCAGGAGGCCAGAGTCATAGTCAGTTTACAATGAGAGTTCCTAGTAGAATTACAGAATAATACTACTACTAAGATTATATGGAAAGAATCCTCGTTAGACTAGATCTTCTTCCTTCCCTGTGGGGTATCCCGTGGGTCCCGTATCGATAAGCCCCCGAGCACTTCATGGTTGAGCTCTGGAAGCCTCATCTTGTTCTTTCAGGTCTTGCCGAGTAGGAACAAGCGTCGTCCAAGTGCTTTCCTGAGTGAAACCGTGTAGCGCTTTTTGGGATCTTCGAGTGGTGTGTGCTTTTTTGAAGAAAAAGTACATCCATCTGGGTGTAGCCCCCGAGCCTCTTGCTATTTGGAACAAGGAGCTAGAGGGTCTTGTCTTGAAATTGTTCTGATTCTTCGTCGAAGGGATCTCGAGCATATACCCGGGTTATTTATCAAAAAGAACTTGGATATAGCTTGGTCCGAGTTCTTTTTGTCGTGAGGCCTTGAAGTGATATGTCTTGAAGAAGTCTTCTTGGTGACGTGCGCTTTTTCGAAGAAAAAAGTGCACTCACTGAGTGTAGCCCTCGGGCCTCTTGCTATTTGAAACAAAAAGTTGGAGGGTCTTGAATCTTATGTTGTTTGAAAACTGTTGTCTTGAAGAAGTGGATGAGTTCTTTTTGTAGCAATATGATAACTCTGCCGTGGTGCTGGATGGATAAGTCTAAAATCTGCCCGTTGAACTATACCCTTGTGTAGAAGTGTATCGTCCGTCATTTCAGCTGTGTCAGTTGTGTTGGGAAATGGACCGTTGCGTTCTCATGCCGTGTTTAAACGGGCCTAGTGGGCCGTGTTTTTATGGATGTAAAAATCTATTTAAAGGCCTTCTTTCTTCTTTTTCTTTGCTGCCCTGCTTTTGCCTTGAAACCCTAGTCCTCACTCCGCCATCGCCATTGTTGCCGTCATCTAAGCGCCGCCGTCTGAGCATCATCGTTTCTTAGTGCTTTATTGCTTTCGCTAGTATATGGGTAGGAAGAAATCAGCGAGCAAGTCCTAGACAACCTTTGTAGACGAGGAGGCATCACTTTCTGTGATTGAAAATCAAGAATTCATGGCCATGAGGGCTACTCAGAAGGTCTGGCCGGCTTCGACTACGACTGAGGATCAATTGCGCGAGCTTGTCAGTGATTGTCTGATCCAGGACAAGGAGATTGCTGAATGGAAAGCTCCAGGCCAGCATCAGGTCCCAACTCTAGGCCCTGGTGAGATTGTTCTTTTTGTCTCCTTTATCCGTGCTGGACTCTGTCTTCCTGCTTCTGCTTTTCTTCATCGGTTTCTCAGTTATTTTGGGATTAGCTTGAACCCTCTTACTCCCAATGTTGTCCTTCAACTTTCTGTTTTTGTTCATCTTTGTGAAACTTTTCTTGGAATTCCTCCTTCTCTTTCTCTCTTTCGTTACTTCTTCCGTCTGAAGCCCCAACCCTACAGCAATGACACCCATGTTCTTGGTGGCTGCAGGATTTAGTTTCGTTAGGGTCGTAAGAGTAGGTTCTTTGATTATGACTTGGTTGATTCTATGAGGGATTGGCGTGCCGACTGGTTTTATGCCGCTAATATGATTCCTCCTCTTGTTGTTCATTCTGGTTCTGGTCCCATGGTTAATGACCGATGGGAAAAGAATCCCCTAACGATGGATGAGCTCCAGGCGATCAAGCCGTTTCTTGAGAGGACATGTACTCTAAAACAGCAAGGCTTGACCGGCTTCAGGATCATTTCCAGTTTTCTTCATTGCCGTGTTCAACCTCTAAAGGAGCGAGAGAATTATGGTTTTGAATACTCTAGGGCAGAGGACCCTTCTTGTATGGTCCCTGCCCTTGAGTTGACTGGTGAGGAGGTGCTTAGGCACCTTCAGAAGATGTTGAAAGGAGTAAGCGTCGTCCCACATACTGTCCCTGAGTATTGTGCTAACAACCCGCCCCCTGCTGTGAGTTGTTTTTTCTTATACGGGTACTTTTCGTATTTCCTTTGTTGTCTCCACTTTTCTCTTAATCTTTCTCGTCTGGTTGTTTTACTCTTTTATAGGAATTGGGGCGTAACTTCGTTGATCCGATCCCCCTTGATGACTGCCCTGCCAGTGTGGAAACCGGGGAGAATCTTGCTGGGGCATCTTTAACCAGTAAGTTTCAAACCACCATGATGTTTCCTGGTGTTTCTTCCGTAGTTCTTGACACATATGTAGAGTATGTTCCTCGTCCAGTTCCTCGAGCTCCTCGTAGTGTCAGAAAAAGGGGGGGCGCGGATTGTTCTTCTTCTGGTTTGTCTGCTACCAAGAAGTCTTGCCAATTGAGTACTCGTCCAGGTACTCAAGTTATAGGTAGCGTGCTCCTAGGTGAGCATATTAATATGTTTTGTCTTTTTGTTGTTTGTTTGTGCCTTTAACCGAGTACTTTTCTCCCTTTTCAGATGGCGTTGTGGTTGGCTTGTTTAAGAGTGAGGAAGATGAGGGTGCCGATGCGGCCCTTGTCATGCGTCGGTGAGTTGTTTTCTTGTTTTTCTGTTGTTGAACACCTCTTTTTGTTCTAACTTTGGCCTTGTTCTCTTGTAGTAAGCAGTCGTCGAGCTCGAGTTCTTCTAGGGCTCTGGTACCGACCATGCCACTCCTGTCGCAAGGTGGTGGTGATATTTTTGCTACTATAGTGCCCCCTCTAAGGTCTTCTGTTGGTTTTATAAAGAAGAAGATAGCTGAGTGAGTGAATCCTCGTTCTGTTTCTTTGCTTTTGTTGTTCTTCTTTCTGATTCATATTCTTATCGTCGAGTTTCCTTATCATCTTGCAGACCCTCGCCTTCCCTTAACCCTCAGTCGACCTCTTGTCAGTCTTCTGGTTTGCCCCCGTGTACTGAGTCTTAGGATCTTGAATGTACGGTGGGCGAGGTGGCTATGAGGGAGACAGGGTTCTCTGGTGATCACGCAGCTGCTGATTTGCTGCCTCCGGAGGTGAACGTGGCTGTGGCGGTGGAGCCATCTGAGGAGGTAGCCGGGGCTTCCCAGGGTACGGCCCTAGTCCTGTCTTCTTTGCCTCGGCCGGCTTCTCCCTCTGCTCCTCTTGCTAGTGGCATTTAGCGTTTGGATGATGATGGGGTGCAACATTTTGATGCCACTCATCGGTTGTCAGAGCTGACCGCTGCCTAGGGAACCTTTGTGACTTCTTTTGGGGAAAAACTCCAGGTAAGTTTTTTCTGAACTTCTTTCTTTGGATGTTCATCTTTCTTCTGTTCTTATGTCTTGTTTTTCTCTCTCTCCTTTGTTCAATCTTTTTCTCGGGATCATACCGGCTTCTTTTTCTCGTCTAAAACCAAGAAAAAGTTGTCTTCAGAGGTTAGTGCCCTAAAAACAGAGCTTGACCTCTGTCGGGCTAAGATGGAGACCGAGCATCAAACGCACCAAAGGGAGGAACAGGCTCTCCGTGCCCGGGTGGTTGAGGTAGAAAAGCGGAGGGATGCTGCTGTCTAGGAGGCCTTGAAGAATGTGGAGGCCATGAAGAATGAGTGCAATGGTATTGCAGGTTCTTTTTGTTTCCTTTTGTATTCAAATTTCCCTTTCTGCTGACTTATTTTTTGGTGCCTGGTCTAGCTCTCCAAGTTGAAAAACAGAAGCTCTCGGAGGGTATTGAGGAAATGAAGATACTTGTTCACAATAGTCACAACAGGGCTGAAGAGGTAATTACTTGTGCTGAAGAAGAACTCGCGCTTGCCAAGTTGATTAGGTGTGGAGCTGATAAGGATCTTGTGCAGGTCCAAAAAATTGTTGAAGTCTTGAATGGTAAGTTGGCGACGGCTACTGAGAACTAGAATGCTTTGTGGAAATCATTTCGATCAGTAGCCGATCTTATCCAGACTCTAGCAAATGATGGTCAATCTTGGGCTCAGTTTATTCCTCAAGTTCCAACTCATTTCCAGGAGTTTGTGAAGAGGTGCGCCCAACTATGTACCAGAAATGTTCTTGCCTAGGTCCGGGTTCTTGCTCCGGAGGTGCCTTTGTCCAAGATTGCAGAGGAAGCCGAGAGTCAAGAATATCTGGATGCCGTTGAAAAGGTGGAGCCTGAGGTCGAAGATTTAGCCAGGAGGATTGTAGATAATCTTAATATTGATATTTCTTCTCCTGATTACGATGCTTGATGTAATTGACCTTTGTACTCTAGCCTCTGTAATAGGATATTATACTTCTTTTTGAATGAAGATCCTTTATTTTTTGTTGATGTCTTCTTTGCCTTGATGTTTTCACCTTGTTTATTCTTTAAATGAGTTGTCCAAGTGATCGGAACTTTTTCCAAGTAGTTGTTTGTTGGTCGTGGTGCGCATCCACAGTTTTGGTGGTCATGTTGTTTCATCCATTGTAGGATCGCTCTTTGATAGGTCGAGCGTTTGTATGGCTTTTATCTGCACCGTGTAATCAACTCGGTATATGTAGATCGTTGTCTTGTCAAATCTTCTTGATTTTGTCAAGTGCTTGTCAGGCTTTCGTCTGCACCGTGTAAACAACTCGGTATTTGTAGATCGTTATCTTGACAAACTTTCTTGATTTGTCGAGTGCTTGTTAGGCTGCCGTGTAAACAACTCGTGGTAAGTAGATCTTTGTCTTTACAACCTTTTTGTTCTTGTTAGTACTAAAAAGACTTAGGACCAGCGATCTCAAGCATCTTCAGCTTCTTCTTTTTAGCCTTTTTGCTTAACTCGAGATGTGGCCAGCATCTGGCTCTTTCCCTGGTTGTAAAAACATCTTAGGATCGATACGGGTGTTAGCTTATTAGCTACCCTCATTAGCGGGCTCAAGCATCTTTTCAGCTTTTTTGCTCTTGGTCGGTATGCTCAGGCATAGTTTCAGCAATTTTGCTTTTTGGTTCGGGTGTTAGCTTATTAGCTACCCTCATCGGTGGGCTCAAGCATCTTTTTAGCTCTTTTGCTCTCGGTCGGTATGCTCAGGCATAATTTTAGCCATTTTGCTTTTTGGATCGGGTGTTAGCTTATTAGCTACCCTCATCGGTGGGCTCAAACATCTTTTCAACTCTTTTGCTCTCGGCCAATATGCTCAGGCATAATTTTAGCCATTTTGCTTTTTGGATTGAGTGTTAGCTTATTAGCTACCCTCATCGGCGGGCTCAAGCATCTTTTCAGCTCTTTTGCTCTCGGCCGGTATGCTCAGGTATAATTTCAGCCATTTTGCTTTTTGGATTGGGTGTTAGCTTATTAGCTACCCACATCGGTGGGCTCAAGCATCTTTTCAGCTCTTTTGCTCTCAGCCGGTATGCTCAGGCATAATTTTAGCCATTTTGCTTTTTGGATCGGGTGTTAGCTTATTAGCTACCCTCATCGGCGGGCTCAAGCATCTTTTCAGCTCTTTTGCTCTCAGTCGGTGTGTTTAGTGAAAACAACTCGAGAAAAGTCATAATAAGACATATGTTGTCGAGGAACACCATCTTTATTGATCATGAACGTTTACATGCTTAGTGAAAACAACTGGGGGAAAGCCATAATAAGACATATGTTGTCGAGGAACACCATCTTTATTGATCATGAACGTCGATCTCTTGTGGCTTGTATATATATTCTTCCTTGTGTTGTTTTCATGCGTAGAATCTTCTTAGTTGGCTGATGTGCCATGTATTGTTGACTTATTTTACATCTTCAGTTATCAACTTGTACGTGCCTGGTCCGGTGACTTTTGTGACAGTAAAAGGACCTTCCCATGGACTGAGTAGTTTATGGCGTCCGTCAGTTTTTTGTATCCTTCTTAATACTAGGTCTCCGATTTGGAGTGATCGAGGCTGGGTATTCTTGTTGTAGTGGTGTCGTAAACCTTGGAGGTATCTGGCTGACTGAAGGGTAGCGTTTACTCTGACTTCTTCTGTACTGTCAAGTTCTAAGCTTTGGGTGTGTTCTGCTTCTCCTTCGTCATATTGTTCTATCCTTGGTGACGTCTAGATCAAGTCGGTAGGTAGTATGGCTTCTGATCCATAAACTAGAAAGAAAGGTGAATATCCGGTGGCTCTGCTTATTTGAGTTCGTAGCCCCCATACTACTTTGGGTAATTCTTCAATCCATTTGGATCCATAGTCTACTAGTTCTTCATACAATCTTGGTTTTAATCCGGCTGGTAAGAGTCCACTAGCCCTTTCTACCTGTCCGTTGGCTTCTGGATGTGCGACTGATGCGTAATCTATGCTGAAGCCGCAATCTTGTGCCCAACTTTGGAATTCTGTAGCTGTAAAAGGAGAACCCAAATCTGTGATGATTCGATTGGGCATGCCAAAACGGTGCATAATGTCTTGGATGAACTCGACTGCTTTGGCTGCGCTGTATTTTGCGAGTGGTTTGTATTTAATCCACTTGGTGAACTTGTCAATTGCTACAAAGATGTACTCGAAACCGCCCTTTACTTTCTTGAGAGGTCCTACTTGATCCAGCCCCCAGCAGGAGAAAGGCCAAGTGGGTGGGATGCATATGAGATTGTGAGCTGGTACATGAGCTTGTCTTGCGAATATTTGACAACCTTTGCATTTTCTGACAAGTTCTTCTGCATCTTTCAAAGCGGTTGGCCAGTAGAATCCGGTGCGGAATGCTTTGCCGACTAGTGTTCTTGAAGCGGCATGATTTCCATAGCAACCTGAGTGTATTTCTTCTAAGATCTCTTTGCCTTTTTCAAACGAGACACATTTTAGGAGTACTCCTGAAGATGCGGCTCTTCTATACAGTTTGTCCCCTACTAGGATGTAGTTCTTGCTTCTGCGAACAACTCGGGTAGCCTCCGCTTTATCTGCTGGCAACTTATTCTCTTTGATGTAATCGATAAAAACCTAGGTCCATGAGGTGATGATTACCAAAATCTTGGTGCTTTTAGCTAGGAGTTTAGGGGTTATCTCACTGGGTTGTTTGATAGAGGGAGCTGATAACTCCTCTATGAATACGTCAGGTGGGACCTTCGCCCTGTCCGATCCGAGCTTGGCGAGGACGTCAGCCGCAATATTAGAATCACGCAGGACATGTAGAATTTCCAATCCTTGAAAATGTTTTTTGACTTTTCGTATTTCAGCATAGTAAGCGCCCATGTTTTCTTTGGTGCAGTCCCAATCTTTGTTGACTTGGTTGACGACTACTGCCGAATCACCATATACGAGTAATCGCTTGATTCCAAGGGTAATTGCCACTCAGAGCTCGTGGATAAGGGCTTCGTATTATGCTTCATTGTTTGTAGCTTGCCATAATATCTGAAGGACATACTTGAGTTGTTTTCCGTCTAGAGAGATGAAGAGAACACCTGCACCGGCTCCGCCTAGCTTGAGTGATCCATCAAAGTACATCTTCCAATGGTCAAGGATGGTATTTGACATAGGTTGTTGAATTTCTATCCACTCGGCAACAAAATCGGCAAGGGCTTGAGATTTAATTGCCTTCCGTGGGGTGAAATCGATATTGAGAGCACCAAGTTCAACTGCCCACTTAGATATGCGCCTTGTTGCATCTCTATTGTGTAGGATGTCTCCGAGTGGGAAATCTATCACCACGGCAATCTTGTGGCTTTCAAAATAGTGGCGAAGCTTGCGTGAAGTGGTCAGGAGGGCGTAGAGTAGTTTTTGCATATGTGGGTACCGAATTTTTTATTCTGATAGTACTTCGCTGATGTAGTATACTAGGCGTTGTACTTTATATACGCACCCTTCTTCTTCTCTTTCTACGACTATCGTTGTGCTGATCACAGTAGAAGTTGTCGCAATGTACAGCATCATGTCTTCGTATTTCTTTGGAGGTGTGAGGACGGGCGAGGAGGTGAGGTATGCCTTAAGTCTTTTGAAAGCTTCGTTGGCTTCTTCTGTCCACTCAAACTTGTCTATCTTCTTTAGTAGTTTAAAGAAAGGTAACCCTTTTTTGCCGAGTCTTGATATGAAACGATTGAGGGCCGCCATGCAGCCTGTTAGTTTCTGCACATCTTTGACACTTCGAGGAGGCCCCATCTCTGTTATGGCTCGAATTTGCTTGGTGCTGGCTTCGATTCCACGATGACTGACCAAGAATCCGAGTAGTTGTCCTGAAGGAACTCCGAATACACACTTGTTTAGGTTCAATTTCCACCTCCACCTTCTTAGGTTTTCGAAGGTTTGCTTTAAGTCTTCAATTAGTGTGTACGGGTTCTTTGTTTTTACTACTACATCATCCACGTATGCCTCTATGTTTTTGTTGATCTGATCACCAAGGCACGTTTGGATAGCTCTTTGGTATGTGGCACCAGCATTCTTGAGTCCAAACAACATGGTCTTGTAGCAGTAGGCACCGAACGGAGTGATGAAAGATGTTTTGCTCTGGTCTTGTTCTTTTAATGCAATCTGGTGATATCCTGAATAGCAATCAAGAAAGGATAATAGGGATGATCCTGCTGTTGAATCAACTATCTGATCAATGCGTGGTAGCCCGAATGGATCTTTCGGGCAGTGTTTGTTGAGATCTATGTAGTCGACGCACATGCGCCACTCGTCCGTATTCTTTTTTTGTACTAGAATTAGGTTTGCTAGCCAGTCTGAATGAAGGATTTCTCTGATGAATCCGGCTGCCATTAGCTTTGTGATTTCTTTTTTAATTGCTGCCTTCTTGTTGGGTGAGAATCATCGTAGCCGTTGCTTCACAGGCTTGGAGCCTTCATTGATATCGATTCTGTGCTCAGCCAACTCTCTCGGGACACCTGGCATGTTGGCCGGCTTCCAAGCGAAGATATCTTTGTTGTCCCAAAGAAAGTTGGTGAGCGTGAGTTCCTATTTTGCCGAGAGGTGGGCGCTGATGGTTGTCGTCTTGGAGGGATCACCGGTGCCCAGGTCGATTTGCTTGACGTCGGCTTCTTTTGGTGGTGCAAGGATGCTGGGCTTTTTAGCCAGTATCTCTAGTTCTTCTGGGCTCATTTCTGTGGCAATAGTGGCTATTTCTTTTCTACCATTAGCGGTTTGTGCTTTGGCTGCAATTTGAATTGCCTGAACGTCGTAGTCAAAAGCGCGCTTCAAATCACTTCGAAGGGAAAGGACACCGTTAGGCCCTAGCATCTTAAGCAATAGGTACTGATAATGCGGTATCATCATGAATTTTGCTAGTGCTGGGCGCCCGAGGATTGCGTGATATGATGAATCAAAATCTGCAACTTCAAACTTGATGAACTCTATTTGGTAGTTTGAGGGAGTTCCAAAAGTAACAGGTAGAGTGATTTGTCCAAGTGGCATGGCTGCCTTGCCGGGTACTATCCCATAAAAAGGGGTGCTCGTTGGTGTAATCATCCCGGCGAGTTGTAGTCCCATCTTCCTTAGCGTTTCTGAAAAAATGATGTTGACTCCGGCTCCCCCATCGATTAGTACTTTTGTGATAGTCATACCGGCGATAGTTGGATCTAAAACCAGTGGGTAATGGCCTGCGTTTCCTATGCTAGTCCATTGGTCTTCTCTTGAAAACTGGATTAGATACTGTGACCAATTGAGATATCTTGGAGTAACCGGTTCTGCTGCCATGATGGTTCATAGAGCTAGCTTTTCTTGATATTTGCTTTTGGAATCTGGGGCCCCAGCGAAGATTACTGCTACTGTCCCCCTGGATTTTTGGAATCCCTTGTCTTCGTGGTTGTCTTCACCTTTTTTCTAATTGTCTTCTTTAGTGTTTACCTTATTATCTTTTCTTATGTATCGATCATTGAAGGTGTAGCAATTTCCAATGGTGTGATTTCCTTTAGGGTGCCAGATACAATGCATGTTTTCAATGTCGTCATACCTTCTGGGTTTGGAAAACTTTCTTGATTTGTCAGCCACCGCTACGGTGTTGTCTGGTCCACGTTTTCTTTCCTAATGTATGATGTTTCGATGATTTCGCTTGTCTGGGTTGTCTTGGTTGTTTCTATCCGGGAACCTTTCTCGTGTCTTCTCCTCTACAGTAATCATCTTTTCTACTATGTGTTTGAATTCTTCATTATTTCTTGGGTTTTCTTTGCAGAAGTCCTGAAATTGCCACTTAGCCATAATTCTGTGAGAGAAAGCTTCGATTACTTCTCGTTCGGTGATGTCATGTACTTGAGCACGTAGTTTGCCAAATTGTCGATAGTAATTTCTGAGACTTTCACCTCCTTTCTGCTTGAGTCCTTTTAATTATGCGTGGGTGATGGGATGCGTAATGATACCTGTGAAATTTTCACAGAAAACTCTTTGCAAGTCCTCCCAATTTCTGATTGATCCTGGATTTAATTTGTCAAACCATTGGAGGGGCATGGTTTCTAGGGCCATGGGAAAAAATAAGGCCTTGATATCGTCGTCTCCTCTGGCTAGTTCAATCGACTGCGAGTAAATCCTGAGCCATTGCCTTGGTTCGGTCTTGCCATCATATTTAGAGTGGTTGGATGGCTTGAACTTGTGAGGTAGTCGTATTGAAGCAAGTCTGTTTGCAAAACAGGGGAATCTGTCGTGCGTTCTGGTTTCTGTGTATTCTGATTCAGCACCTCCTTCTAGCCAACTGTTGTCTTGGTGAGAGTAGTTCTACGGGGCTGTCTGAATAGGTACTTTGCTTCTGGTCTTTCTTGGTTGTTTGACTCGGTAGTTTTGACTATGGTCCCTTCTACTTTCTCTATTGTGACTTCCACTTGGTCCGAGTCTTTCGAAAGCAGACTTCCTTTGATTTTGATCTTCCTGTCCATGAGACATTGACCTAGCAGGTAGTTTTGAGCGGGCCCCTCCATCGTGTGCCCTTAGGGCTGTTGACCGGAGAAGGTCCCAGAGTTGTTCCTGTTTTTCACTGGGAAGTGATGTCGCTCCGAGTTCTTCTAGTGCTTCTCGGATCCTATTGTAGGGTGTATTCGCTGCACGTCTTTCTTTGACTTCTTGTTCTGATTTTCTTCTATTGTACTCGGCCAGATCTGACTCATATTTGACCCAAGCTTCCTTGCGCTGCCTAGCACGGCGTTGGCATCCTTGTTTCAATTTGTTTCTTCTTTCTCTAGCTTGCTTCTGATTCTTGGTCTCACCATCGTGCCCCTAGATAAAGGGTGATATGTTGGACTTAGATTCATCCAATGACTTGATCTCAGGTGCTTTTGGGGGGGGACCAATGGTGATCGAGGATGGCGAACCATGAATACTTCTCGTACATGAATTGTTCTGTTATCGACATTGGTTTTCATACTGTCGGAGTCGTTGATAACTTTAGTAGAGGCTTCAAGGTCGTAGATCAAGTCTCCTTCTTGGTAGGGTAGGATTGTTGTTGTCGTCGTGCCGACAAGTCGGGTACCGCTATCCTCAGGAACGGAACCTGGCCAGTGGACGATGCAGTCTTGAGATGCTATAGTTAATATGAGACCTTCCTGAGCTCCTTTCAGTGGCATTCTAAGCACCGAATCAAGGGATCCTTCGGGCCATGCCTGATAAGATTTTGACATGTTGTGGAGTCCGAACGGAAAAGGACCCGACTTCTTGAAAGGACTCTGAGTGTATTCCAAGCTGAATTCTTGATAGACCGAGGCCGCATTCTGGAACCCTACCAGAAAAGAACTTGGTTTCTCAAAAGAACTCGGGTAAGACTCCATCTTGGATGCAAAGCCTGAGTTTGAGTCGGATGCGCAAAGCCGTGAAATCTGAGTTGGATCGGACATCACGAGCTGCACGAATCTTCCGGCGAGTTGATCTGTCGTAGTCGCCGAAATAGAAAGGTCTTTATGGTGATCCAAATCTTTGAGGAGATGGCTTTGGAGCTTGCCATCGTCGCCTGCCTTGTAGATCCATGAACCGAAGATGAAGGTTGATCCCATCGAGAAGATCATATTGTCGAGGTCCGTCGAGCTCTCGGATGCAAATTCGCCGAAAGCCCCTACCTGGCGTGCCAGCTGTCGATGTTTCACCACCGATAGCCTACCACGAGGGTACCTGGGGCAGTTTGTTTGGACTTCAGTGTATGCAGAACTCGACGGTAAACGCAAGAGACAGTCGATTTATCCTGGTTCAGACCCTCGATCGTGATTGAGTAATAGCCCTACGTCTAGTCGGTGTTAGCCTTTGCGTTAGATTGATTGTAAAGTGTCGTGTTGTCTAAGTCTCCTCTCTAGGAACTCTGCCCTCCTTTATATAGTCAGGAGGCTAGAGTCCTAGTAGGTTTACAATGAGAGTTTCTAGTAGGATTACAGAATAATACTACTACTAAGATTACATGGAAAGAATCCTAGTTAGACTAGATCTTCTCCCTTCCCTATGGGGTATCCTATGAGTCCCGTATCGACAGGCAAAATCACATAGACCATGATAACGGTCCATGGAACGGTTTTTGCTAGCCAATAGATCTACTCAAGATCAGACATGCCTTAACCGCACGCTATGCACGATCAAGATTGATATAAAACAGCCGATAAAACATAACTCATCATTTAAAGTATAGATTAGATCAGTTTAGATTAGCAAACGATGGGTTAAAAGGATATAAGGCCGATCTAGATCAATCCCAATCGGCCGAAGTGATATTGCTGCAATTAAATAAATAATGGAAGCAATAAGCAATATCGGTAACATAATGAATCTATCCTAAGGAATGCCACCCTTAGATAGAGTCGATAACTTGACCTTAATCTAGTTCAAGCAGTGGAGGTCGACCGGATCGATGCAGCCATACTTGAACTAGACAAGAGTCGATAACTAACTCATACCAGAGTCACAGTGGAGGTCGACCGGATCGATGCAGCCGTACAAACAGAGGTATAAGCCATGATGGTACTTATAGACAAGCAGTGGAGGTCGACCGGATCGATGCAACCGTACTTGCTGAAGAACTCGCCGAGATCTACTCTACTCCTACTCCTAAGGGGTGGCCAGAGCCGAAAAAAGTAAATAACTTGTATTTGATTGATTGTGTTTCTTTTACAATAGCTGGGCTTTGATATTTATACCCGGGACGTACGCATGACTCCTATCTAAGCATGACTCATCACAATCTTTGACCCTAGAGAAAACATCTCTAATTTAAGATAACTTAGACTCTAATCGTTCACTTTTTGTAGAGTCCAACATGTCTTGTCCTGGCGCCAATCGTAGCCTTTGTTGTTATCTGCTGGCGCTATCTGAAGAAAGCCAATCTAGTTTTTTGCATTTCAATCAATACTGTCATGTATGTGATTGATTCCTTGATGACATGATCTTGGGAGCTTTTAAGTCCCTGAGACTCTTCTTCCAAAATTTTGGTGTAAACACAAGCCCCCTAATTTTGGGATAAAAGTAATTTTATTCCAAAATTATCATGTCTGTATCCCCGATTGGTCCATAATCACGGGTAAAAAATCTTGATCTAGGGTCTACTGTTTGTCGCCGTCTATGTCAGTCCATGAGCTTATGCTTCAAAACTTTTACGAGAACATTATTGCTTCACAGGCACTTGGATTTATCCTTCCAAGCCGGCTATAAAAATGTCTATCCGACCCTAGCGAGAGCACTTCAACAATTCAGCTATGTTTCTCTTCCATATGCCCCTCGAGTGCTTCTAACTTCACCAGACCCTCCATGGTCTATCTTTTTGCTATGAAGATCTTGAGCGGTTAGAAGAATTCTTGTGCATAGGGTGATTGTGTCTCCCATGTTAGCATCTTGTTGAGTAAGAGAATCAGCTACTATGGTTAGAAGAATTCTTGTGATATCGCCTAGGTCTTCTCTCCATGCTCGCAGAGTTGTTCTAGTGTTTGCAAGGGCTAAAATGTGTGGACACCTTCCCCTTGTTTGCTCATTCAAATGTCCATTGGGAAAGCCACAAGCTTCTTTCCAGCGGTTTCCCAGTCACTGAGAAATCAGCTAGGCATCTGTTAGGCAGGCGGCTTCTCCCCTTCTCTGTGATAATTTTATTAACGGGCCGATGTGACTCGGTTTATGATGACTTTTGGCCCCGTCGGGATTCCAACTTCCTTCAATCCAAAGAAACCTTGGTGGGCTGATTGCTGGTCAATGTAAATCTTTTGTATCCATCCCACGATATTCTGTAACTTGGGGAAGCAATAAGCCCAAATTTGTTATCTCTTCGTTATCTGTCCCCCAAATTCCCAGAGCATCGATTTGTTTCCATATCTGATTTCAATTTCACACCCCCGGCGAAATATATCTCTTCGCTTTCCCGGGCTATATATACGGGCCACGGCTGGGGATCGGAAAACAACTCATTTCGCCTCAAACCTTCTGTGTCCTTCATATAGTTCCTGCTTTTTTGTAGGTTTGAGATCATGGAGAACAGCAAAAGGTTTGCTAAGGAAGCCCTCAAAGGACCTGCATCATCGTGTTAGTGCCTTCATCATCAGGAGGGTACAACCCGTGATGCCCCCACTGCCTCAGGGGATAGGACCGACTCCGTTCGGCCTTTAGGGTCCTCTTTGTTAACAGTTTGTTGCTAGCTCCCTTGTTATCAAAGGAGGCGGGTTGACAACGACGATCTGCATGCCTCCATTGATCGGCATGGCCAGTGTCTCACTGAATGTCTCTCCCTCATAGAATCAGCTCTGGCCATGGTTCGATGTCGATCACCTCTCAAGGCTGATTCAGTGGAGGATAGGTTAGCCAAGGCCGAGGCCAGAATTACGGGTGAGATATCTGCCATGACCTTTGCTTCCTTTCAATTTCATCTTCAAGACTCTGATCATCTCCCCTTTGAATCTTTTTAGACTCATCTGCTCAACTGGAGAACCTCCAATTGGCTATGGATCCCGAACCGTGTCAGGGAGGTCACTTTACATGGCATTCGCCATGGTGACGCCATGGCGTTGGCTTCTGCGCAAGCCCATTCTAGCCACGAACTTCGGTTCCTTCCCCATGGTTTTCCAACCATGGTGCACCCTAGGGATTATGAACGCCTGATTGAGGATTTCTTCAGTGCTGCTAACTCCGTAGCCTTTATCTCCTAGGCCGATGATATAGTAGCCAAAGTGTTTTTTGGCCCGTAGTTTGTAATAGGTGATATTAGCAAACAATTTCTCCATCTTGAGTGATTTTTCTTTTGTTTCGTATTCCACATTATACACATCATTTTGTTCATGTTTGCTTCACTCCTATAGGCGACACACATTGTACCGGCTTTTACCCCTTTGGGTTTATTTTCGCACTAGAAGCGACACCCCTCTGGTATCGGCTATTAGAGCCAACAACCGAGCGAATTGGTTGTCCAATACTAATCCAACCGTAAGGGTAATATTCCTTCAAATATTCCCCATTTGATTGCTCTGCCAAATTCTTCTTCTCCTCTTAGTGTCTCCAAAATGTAAGTATTACCAGGCACACAACGTTTGATCCGATAAGGTCTCTCCCAATTAGGCGACCATACTGGCTCTCTTGCTCTTGGCCATCAAGGGTAATCCATCCCCAGCTTTCTCCAGAGTCTTCTTGCCATTGATCATCATAAGTCCATCCTGGCCCAAATACCTGACGCCATTCAACAAAAGAGACGGGATCCGTTGGCTAAAGTCAGAGAAGGTAGAGCCATCCGAAGTAGCCTCGAGAGCATTTCAGGATCAGACAAAGAAGGCAAACAACAGATCGCGGGAGCTGATGCTATTCGGCTAGAAATGTTGAGAGCGATCCATGATGTTCCAGACTTGAAATCTCCATGTCAACACGTATCTTGTGTAGAATCGATCATACTCTCCGTTATTTAATTGCGCTTCTTGTTTCGGCTAAAGAGCTGATTTGATACAGCCGATCCCAGACTTCTAATCTTAATCCAATTAAGTTTGAAAACACGGCCTTCATTAAGTGAATCCCTCAATCTTCTGCCCTTAATTACTTAGTGTCGTATTCTCTTCGGCATTGCTGAAGTGGTGCTTCACCTTCAATTAACTGCGGTTGCCTTTCGCGCATCCCAAGGCGTCCGCCTCTTCATCTCATGTCTTCAAATACCAGCCGAGGGCTTCGTCCTCAAACACATCTCCATCCACAACTGTTCCTTTGCTTTCCTCCGCCTGCCAAAACCCTGTAGTGGTTTTCTTTCTCCCTTTCATAGATCCAATCATTCTTCATGGCCGGCGAGGACAACCGAGGCAAGCGTGCAGTGGAGGAGATCCCAGAGGAGACCATGCCGATGAACCAGCGTCTTCGACGCATGAGGTGAGATTGATATTTCCTGTTTATGACGACAAACTATTCTAACTCGCCTATAGGTTTGTTATAAATGATAGTCTTCATCCTCTCCCCAGGGCTGGCAAGCCCTCTGACGCTACATCTTTCGCGCCGGCTTCATCATCGGATTCTTCCAACTCATACAATGGAGATGATGCTCGACACTTCTTCCGAGAATGGAGGGCAGCCGAGGACCGTTATTCCGAGGCAATTCAGAAAAACAGCCAGCTCGAGATCCGTCTACGGGTCTTCTAAATGGCCCTCAATGTGGCTGAGGAGGAGGCCAGTGCCATTCAAGCGCGGCTAGCTGAGTCTGACGCCGTGGTGGCAGGTAAGATGATTTCCATGAATGCTTCTATTCTGGTTTCCACCGTCTTTACCTTGATAGTCTTCTGTGATTGTCAGCCCTGACGGTGTAGTCAGAATCTCTCCAACTGGCGGCTAACGCGACCGTGGACGCCATCAATGCTCGGGGTTCCCTCATTGATGCTCGTCTCCAAGATATCCCGGCCCATGTTCGGGAAATCACCCTCCATGGCGTTCGTCATGGCGCGTCGGTGGCACTGACTGCGGCGTAGGTCCAGACCAGGCATGACCTCCACGCCATGGAGATTGGCTTCCCGGTTGGCGACGGCCCTGAGGGACATGAGGACCTGCTCAAAGAATTCAGCGTTGCCATGGAGGCCATTGTGGACATTACATCCGCTCAGGATGTAGTGAACAAGGCCTTTGATTAGTTTGTACTTAGGGTAATTTGACGAACAAAGACCCTTGTTCTTTCATGAATGTGTCTCAGCGCAATGCCCTTGTGTATGACTGTTTTTGTTTTTTTTGCTCTATAGGCGATACATATCATATCGGCTTTTATTGTCTTTGAAGATTTTCATTTTTTGAACTAGAGGCGATACCTTTCTAGTACCGGCTATTAGAGCCGACAACCAAACGAATCGCCTATCAAGTGTTGATCAAATATTAGGATAATATTCCTTTAAATATTTTGCTGCTGAACTTTTCATATCAAGGGTTAAATGATTGATCAACCTAGAGCAAGCATTTCATTAAGTGCAACAAACTTCATTTAAGAAATCCATCGATTCTGATCCGCACTTAGGATTCCATTTAGCATTCATACGTCGGCCTAAACCCATACTCAGAACTAATGCTTATTTTTCCTTAATCTAATGGCCGACGTGAATCCATGACTATTCACTAAAACAAACTCTCAGAGCCGATTGCTTGCATCGGCCATTGGCTTTCATTGCTGATTTTAATGAAGCCTCCTTCCCATAACTTGCTAGAAAAGCACTCGAAGTCTCCTAGTTCCCAAAAGACTAGATCAGCTATTGCGATGCTCATAGATTCATCAGCGCGAACCACCTCGACATCATCTCCATGCCACTAAATCAAACACTGATGCATGGTCGATGGTACACAATAGTTCGCATGAATCCAATCACAACCAAGGAGCAAACTGTACGACCCTTTTCCATCGATGATGAAGAATGTGGTGAGCAAAGTCTTACTTCTGATTATCAATTCGACATTTATTGCCCCCTGGGTCTTAGATGCATTACTTCCAAAATCCTTAAGCATCATGTCAGCCTCCATCAGATCTCCTGGTCCTTTGCCAAGTTTACAAAAAGTGGTGTAAGGCATAAGATTGATAGAAGCACCTCCATCTACCAACATCTTGTTCATCGGCTTCTCATCAATAAAACCTTTCATATATAAAGCCTTTAAGTGTCGATGCTTGACTGGTTTATCAAATATTGCTTGTTGTACAACCGTCAACTTGGCAACTATTTCTTCATACTCTGATTCATCAAAATCCGAATACACTTCTTGATCTGCTGGAGCTCTGAATTTTGATGGCAACAGAAAAGCCATTTGGATATTAGCCGATGGTTGCTTTCTATCGGCTGTTTGCTTAGTACGCCACACTTGAGGTTTACTGGATGCCTAAGCCTGTTCCAACTCTTTATTCCTTAGGCGTTGCACCCTTCTCTTCTAGCTTCTTGTCAAACCTCCTGGACACCATTGGCCTTCCTGCCAAATACATTTTCTCTCATTGACTTCTTCTTCATAATCAGCCCAGTCTTGGTCAACAACTCATTTTCTAAGCCGATCTTGAACACTTTTATTTTTTAAGCGCCGATCCATATTATTATGATGACATGCATCTTGAGCATGGATAGATCGACAGTTGGTCTAAGATTGTCTAAACTCCTAATATTGATTGCTACATTCTGGACAGTCATGTCTGGTTGGCAACTTCAAACCTTCATTCCAGCAATGTCTGAAGAAAGGATAGTTCCAATGCGATTCGGCTTGTTTCCTTTCATACCTCTCTTCTTCCAGTTGACGCTGGTATGCTTGATCCTTTAACCAATGCTGATAATCCTTTTCCTTCTGCCGCCGCCACTTATTCAATAGGATTTGAGATGTAACTCGTGGCTTTGTCGCCCCATCCTTTGGCGTTTCTCTCTGCTCATATCGGCTCTTTTGCTTATCGCGACATCTTCTAATCTCTCTATACTCGTCAGTCGATATTTGCATCTTGGGATCGACTGTTCTAGCTTCTCTTGATTTGGTTGATGTTAGAACCTTAGTCTTTCCTTTGAGTAGCCCAACATCAACCATATTTTGACCTCCTGGGAAAGGATTATCATCAACTTTCATTTTCTGAGGTGTATCAAATTTGAGCCTTCCTTGCTGAATTGCCCTCTGTATATACTGTCGGAAAATTCTGCATTCATTAGTAGAATGAGAAGTAGCATTATAGAACTTGTAGAACTTTTTATTCTTCAACTAATCAGGGGGCAACATAACATGACCATCGGGCAACTTGATCTGCCCCTTCTCAAGCAAGAAATCGAAGAGCTTGTCTGATTTAGTGACATCAAAGTCATAGCTCTCCTCAACTCCTCTTCCCCAAGGATTTGGCACCATTACTATTTTCTTGCCCCAATTCCATTCAGCCATAGCAACCTCTTCTTCTTCATCATCATAGCCGTTATCAACTGAGTATGGATTATAAGCTTCGGCCACTGTGGTACTCTTCTGGAATCAGTTATCTCTGCGCATACTCTGGAATTGGCTATTAAGTGCTACCACACGTTGAGCTAATTGACCCAAGTTGTTAAATTCTTGTCCTAGCAGCTTTTCTTTCCACATTGGCAGCATTCCTTGAATAGCTAAAGCAGCTAGTTGATCATCAGCCAAGTTTAATGAGAAGTACAAGTTCCTAGTCTCTTGGAACCTCTGAAGAAACTCAGTACCCGATTTATTAGTCTTTTGCCTTATAGTTGTCAAATCGGTTATCTTCTTTTCCCCAGTCACAGTGTAAAAATATGTATGAAACTTCTTCTCCAGGTCAGCCCAATTGGTAATGAAATTGTCTGGCAATGATGAAAACCAAGTGAAGGCTGGCCCTGATAGGGACAAAGAGAAGAAACGAACTCGATGGGCATCCTCAACTGATGCTTCACCCAATTGTGTAAGATACCGACTGACATGTTCTATCGTGCTTGTACTGTCTTCGCCAGTGAACTTAGCAAACTTTGGGAACCTGTAATTTATAGGAAGAGCGACCAAATCATACCATTCTGGATATGGGCATTTGTACGAGAAGGTCAACCCTTTTGGCTTCAGACTAAATTGATTCTTCATCATCTCGGTCACCCTCAGCAGCAACTCATCAGCATTTGAATTTGGATTTCTCTATACCTGCTGACCCATCTGTGGATTGAAATCCCGTGTGCCTTGATACCCTAGATTTGGAATCATATGAAGGGTGTTATAATCTATGCCATAGTGATAACCCTGTGGAATCTCTATCTGTTGGGTCCTTTGCTGGCTTGCTGCTTGAAGTTTCTAATTATAGACATAAGGATCTATATCTCTACGAATCCTTTGAATTAAGGGTGCTATTTTTTGAGCTGACGATGGTATGTGGCCTGATGTGCCAAAATTGATCATCTGTTCTGACCTTGCCCCACCGGTTGTTGCACATGCTGTACTGATGGTCCAGGATTATACTGTATCTGATTCGTAGTAGTACCTTGAGCTTGTTCAGATGAACCTTGAACTGCCTGGACATCATCATTACCAGCCGGTGCTGCTTCTTGATGGCTGGTACCGACTTGATTAGTCCCTTGGGTCGACAGATTTGGAATATTGTAATAAGCTGGCTCAACTTGACCAACTGGAATCCCATGAATCGCTTCTTTCATGGCGTTGTGGAACATGTCTTGGAAAGCTTTATTATGGCTTGATATGGCATCACGAACAGATTTGTCTACAACTTCTGTAAAGAAATGACTGTCTTCAGCTTCAGATGTATCGTCTGCCCGTGTAGTAGAACTCTTGGTAGTGGAAATTTTCTGAACAATTGTGTTGTCATGTGTTTTGGTGTAGGACAACAAATATTTGCTCTAAAATTCTTCTGTAGATTTGCCGATGACAACTTTATCTCCATCAGGTAGATCATCATAATGTACCATAAGGATGTCGTTGTTGTTGTGAACCACCATGATGATTGTGGGATCCCACTGGGCATGCCAGAAACATGTGTCGACATGGAATTTCGTCCCATGCCGAGGACACACGAGCAAGCCGAAAGGGTCCACTTGATGGAGCTGGAGATCCGCCTAGCTTCAGCGCAGGGGTGGTCAATCCTGCGTACTCCTCCTGAGACATGCCAGTTAATTTGACCCTACAATTGATAAGGAGAGAAAGTTTATCAGTAATCTAGGATGGAACATGCCGGTGTTGCCAGACAGTTCTGAATGTGCGGCTCTGAGAGCCGATACGAAAGGAGATCGACTAAATAGTCGATTCCAGCATATTCATAAGAATAAATCAGTTAAAGCTCATAGGGTTGTATAAGAAGAATCGGTTATCGTTCAGGATGAATATCATTCTTTAGACAAATATTGGTCAATGGCAATAAGATATTAATAATAATTAGCTTATACTGAGCCAATGACTACAAGTAACAGAACCCCTTTATAAAAGAAATAGCTCATCATCATTCAACCATTTAATAGAGATAAATCTAATGAACATATTAGATCTTATCTATCGCTATGACTAGTGGGGCATGAGGCAAAATCATGCAGGCCGTAGAAACAACAATAGACTCGACTACCCTAACTTATTACTAATATCAGTGGGCATGAGGCAGAATCATGTAGGCTATAATACAATAATAAGATCATAGGGCTAATACATCTTTTAACATATTGCTACTTCAACGGTCTCGTGACGGGAACTGTTCGTGAAAGCGCTCGATATTGGCTAAAACAGCGGAATTCCTCCAAAGTATAGACATAGCGTATTAGTATAAAGAATACAACCTCAGAGTATAGACAGCAGAAAAGACAACTCTAATCTTCAGGTGAAGACTCCACTTCCATAGGGACAACTGACTGGTTGATCACAAGCCTAATTTCTCCAAACTTTAGCAATCTGGTACCCATCCAGGATTTTTATCTAAATAATTAAAAAAATAAAACAAGCGTAAGTACATGTCGTACTCAACAAATATATCATGGGGTTGATCAGGCTCAAAAGGCTGACACTAGCTTAACTGCTATTAGCTTTTAATTGTCATAATTTTAGCAATTGAGTAGCAACAAGTTTATCACCAGCCCATGTAAACACATGATCAGGTAAACATGAATAATGAATAGCATAAATAGTAATTATTAGTGAGCATCTTCATCATCCGTATCATCAATGTTCATCATCTATTCCGTGAGGGGCTAAGGCCGCTCGTGACCGTAAGCACGGCTGATATACTAGTTTTATACTCTGCAGAGGTTGTACACTTTCACTGTGAGTCATGATTTACCCTTTCGCCCGAGGTGATCAGTCTCTTGACCCACTACCAAGGAAGGTCAGCAGGGCTCACTACGAAGCCTTTCAAAGGTTTGTCTAACAAGTTAGGGCCGCTAGATTCACTTGGCAAACAGATATAGGAACCCTCCTATCAAATGGCACAATTCCATCACGGCAATACACATAAGAGTAGAGGTTGTCCAATACCCGATTCGTCGAGCCATTCTTACGCCATAAAGGTAACCACTAACAAGCTAGAAAAGGTCCTCATACTTGACTAAAGCTAGAGCCATGTAGCCCTCACAGTTGTACTGTAAGTCCCGGATTTTTGCTTACAGATAAGTCCTTAGGGAGAGAAATCTAGAGCACCATAAAATAGCCCAATGCTCTAGCCTCCTTGTTCCATGTTGCTAAAACATCTTTTAGTGTTTATTGCATATACCATTAGACAAGTTACAAGATCATGGCTTTAATTGAGCACTAGCATCATACTACCCAATGCATAAACCCATAGGTATCAAGGAATCCAAGATATCAAATAGCTAGAAAAATTACTACGGTTGTCAAGGTAGACACATACAGTATGATAAGTGATTAATGGTGAATAGGTAACAAGGATAATCCCATGCTATACTTGTCTTAAAACTCAGATCCTTCTTCTAGTCCAAACCTTCAAAGGATTGCTTCTGGATTACCACGTAGAGCTCACCGACTGAACATGATCATAAAGCACCACACAAGCATCCATGCAATCATACACGAAGCAAACAATAGAACTAAATTACAACAGTACACCAGACATGTGAAACAGCGAGTGAAAAGGTTTTAAAGATGTTTTACACATTATTACGAACACATAGACGCGAGAAGCACTCTAATCAGAGCCATAACAAAAAAAGTTATGAATTAAACAAGATTTCCTTTAATAAAATAATAGATTAAATCTAACCTCAAATTTCAAAAGTTGAAAATATATTTAACAGTAGGATAAACATATAAATTACGCAATTACAAATCTAACGCAACTTGAACGGGTCAAATCAAAGTTAAAACAGAGAAGTTATGGCTAAAACAAGATCAGCGGCACTTCTGTAAATAGCTGGAGCTTGATTTTAGAATTTAAATTAATAAAATCAGATTTTAAACTGAGCCAGGGACGGCGGGCATGATAAAGAAGAAGTATAGGGGTTCTTTAGAAAAAGTGCAGGGACGACGGGTTCTATTACGCAAAACTGCAAGGGCTCTTTTGAAAGATTGTCGGACGAAGGGGTGCCGGCCAATCTCGGCCGTTGGATCAAGATTGAATGGCTAGGAATAGATCAGAGAGAGAGAGCGGACTGGCGTGGCTGATGGCGAGCTTGGCGGCGGCGCCATTGACAGCGATGAGCGGCCCACGGGAAACACGGCCTATGAGCCTCGATTCGAAGCGAGAAAAGCACCGGGAGGTATAGAAGAAGGCGTCGAACTCAATGAGTCATCTTACCGAGGTGCGGAGCGAACGAAGGCGGCGTGGTGGCGAAGCGGATGGTGATGGCAGCTGCAGCTCAAAACGGGATGCAGAGAGGTGGCTTGGGTGGCAAGGCAATGGAGGAGACATGGCGGCGACAGACACGGACTCGAGGGCGGCGGAGAGTCTGGCGCGGAGACGATGACGCCTGACCAGTGGGCCTAGTTGGTCAACGGCAGAGAGTGAGAAGAGAGGGAAGAGGGAAACGGCGCGTGGGCCGGTGCGGTGCTAGGCTAGTGGCGCACGGCTTGGGCCTGCGATCTGGCGGGGCGGGGAGATGGAGAGCGGTGATGGGCCATGCGGGAAGGGAGCAGCGAACTAGGCCTACGAGAAGACAGGCCGAACATCTGCTGGCTGTGGTAAAAGGAAACAAGGCTGAGCTAGGCCAGAAGAGAGGGAGGAGGAAGAGTCCTTCTTCTTCTTTTTCTAAATTCTATTTTCAAATCCATTTTCAAATCCATTTTCAAACCATTTCAAAAGCATTTGAAATTATTTGGAATTTTGGACAAAACCACTTATCACAAAAGTAAGTATGCATCAGCACGAATGCACAAAAATATTGCTAAGCCTCATGATAAATTTTAATTTACTGAAAGATATTATTTTTTCTATGTTTTTAGGAGCACAAAAATACAAAATTAAATCTTTTTAGCCCTATTTCAAAAAGAGCAAATTTTAGGGTGTTACATGGGCCTCCAGCCGCAGCCCCGGTCACCCAGCCGACGCCTAGCCTAGCCGGCGTGCATGCGCGGGGGCCGAGACACTTGGATCTAGATAGCACCGAGCGCACAGAGTTGTGGAACTCCTCTCGCGGAGGGGTAGCCAAATGTTAATACGAGTGGTTGTTGGGCCATGGATTAAAGCATAACAAGTGGGCTATTGATAATATCACAATGATATCTTCAAATTAACAACAAGATCAGGTGACTATCTACACATAAAAAGCTAGGACCTAATGCATACAAACTTCTGCGTGTCGAAATAACAACAAAATGTACCAAAACTAATAAAGAAAAAATGTATTAAAAAAGAATTTGAGAAAGATAAAACAAAAATGAAAACATATAATTGAAATTTATAAAAAGGTAAAAGCTGCAAACTTGGGGGAAACCATAGTGAAAATCCAAAAAATGATCCAAAATAATAAAATGGTGTCAATATGAGGGGAGGGGCAAAAAAGTATAGACAGCCCTTGAAGAGACCCTCAAGCTAAACAAGCTACCAACTAGGGTGACAACGTATAGATGCAAAACCCTAGATCACAAAAGGCCACCAACTGGTGGTGTGTGGGTGTAGTGGGGGTAAAGTAAAAACCCTAGAAGAGATAAGTAAACAAAACAAGAGTCCAACTATGGGCCAAACCATAGTCGTATCCCTTCAATCAACCCTAAATCAAGAAATATTGCCAATTGGGGTAGGGTCATAGAGACAACTCTTAAAGAGACTGGAAAAAACAAGTTGTCTAGTGAAGGGGGGTATTGTGATGGGAACGAGAGGGAACGTTCTTCCATTAGATGAAGGTAACTATGAATATGGTAGAAAAATGACACACGATCTGGCTTCCATTCAAAAAGACCCAAACCCTGTAATCACAACACCACGTCTTCTCTGGTTATCAACCATGCTCTGCTAGTTGACCTCTCTACAATGGCTAATCACTGCATGCGAGAATCATAGAACACAAGCAAGAACAAGAAAGATACAAAGACCCAAACCCTGTAATCACAACACCACGTCTTCTCTGGTTATCAACCATGCTCTAGCTGGTTGACCTCTCTACAATGGCTAATCACTGCATGTGAATCATAGAACCCAAGCAAGAACAAGAAAGATACAAAGACCCAAACCCTATAATCACAACACCATGTCTTCTCTGGTTATCAATCATGCTGCTGGTTGACCTCTCTACAATGGCTAATCACTGCATGTGAATCATAGAACACAAGCAAGAACAAGAAAGATATAATTTGTTATTACAAATAAGATGAAGGTCATAAGTAATCTCAACCCTTTACATCCTCCCAAGAGTTGGAGGCTTTGTTACCTAGGGTTTTCATGTGCCCTATCGGTCATGATTTCCTCTCCTTGTCCCATTCCCATATGGATGTCGCCAATTGTTGGGGAATCTGCCAATCTGGACCCTGCTCAACTATAATGGGCCCTGGAGTTGTGACCAGCCCCCACATATAGAAAACACCGCTAGTAGTTGAAACTTCGATTATTTGAATCGTCCAATTTCTAAACAATGTAAATTTGATTAAGTAGTTTGGCACTACAACAAAAAAACTTAACCAAGGCATTTGGCAAAGGGGCTTGGAGGCGGGCAAGCACTTGAACCACCTCGGTTAATGCCTGGGATTAACCGAGGCGGTCATTTTCTCATTAACAGAGGCGGTCACAATCAACCGCCTCATAAAAATGACTTACAGAGGCGGTTAAAAAATAACCACCTCCTAAAATATATTAATGGAGGCAGGCTCCAAAAATACCCTTATTTTTAGAGGTGGGCCTCTTATAAGGCCCGTCTCGGTTAATATGGCCGAGCCCACCAGGAAGCCCATTGAGCTCAGAAATCAGGTCACACTATATAATAAAATGAAACCCTAAATCCACTCTCTCCCTCACCTATCTATCTCCCTTAGCTACACTCTCTCAGCCTCAACTTGCACCCTCCCTTCCCTTCTTGATTCCAGCGGCGCCCCTTCTCTCCCCTCCCGACACCCCTCCACCGAGCAGGCAGCGGCAGCGGCGCCCCTCCCCTACCCGAGCAGGCCGTGGTGGCGGTGCCACTCCTCCACCTGACTAGGCTGTGGCGCTTCTCCCCCATCGAAGCCACTCCTCCACCTAAAGATGGCAACAAGGAATTCCACGTCAGGGAACGCCTCCCCATCCCCGTCCTAATGGGGCTAAGAATCCTCTGTCCCCGTCACCGTTTAACCTCGCAGGGGAGGATTCCTTCCCATCCCCGCCCTCGCACGGGGATTCCAAACCTGACAGGGTCCCCGGGCCCAACGTAGCTAGAGAAAAGAGATGAAGATAGGGCGTGCTCACAGTTAGCTCATCTACATTTGCTCACCTGCCTCGAAGCCAGGTGAAGCCATGAGAGGTTGGCGCTAGGACTAAGCATCGGCAAACTCGAGTGGAGTGGATGGGCGGGCTCTAAGATGAAGATCTGCATCTATAGGCAGGCGACGGACTCAAGATTGAGATTGGAGACGGGAGGGGTAGGTGTGTGCTTGGCTGCTCAAGTGGGAGACAGGACACACTGGTCACGAGCGGCACCGGCGGCCCTCGAATAGTTGAGTACTCGAGCTGGGTGATCGAAGACAGGAGGGGCGGGAGCGATGGGGTGCAGAAACGTTGAAGGGTGGGTTGTGCTGTCGAAGGGATGCGACGCCCGGGTGGGAGTGGGACTTGCTCAGGAGAAGGGTGGGTGCGAGTGGAATTCGTTAGGGCTAGAGGGGACGTATGGATAGAATTCTATGGCGGACCGATGGTGGATGTGCATAGCTGATGAAGTGCTCAACGGGGCTCCACGGGGAGCTGGTATGGGGATGGCTCCCCCATCCCCGACCTCGCTAGACTTGACGGGGAAGGATTTAGCCCCGTTTAGATCCCCGTGGGGATAGATTTGCTCCCGTACCCAGCCCCTAATCGGGGAAGTCCACGCGGAGAATCGGGGATCGGGTCCCTGTTGCCATCTTTACCTCCACCCGATGATGGTTGCGGCGCTCCTTCCCCCACCGAAGCGATGGCGGCGGCGCACCTCCGAGCAGCAGATCCATCTTGCATGAGGTTCTCCAGGCGGTGGCGAGCCGGATCCCGGTGGATCCCAACGGCGTGGGGCGAATCCAGCTCGGGAGTGGCGGATCCGGTACCGGTGCAGCGGATCCGACGAGCGATCCCTCTGACGGGTGCTTCGACAGCGGCGCAGGTGGCGTGGGGCGCTCCGGTGAGCAGCGGCCGGATCCGACGAGCGGGTGGCCTCCTTTAGCAAGCGGACGCGGCGACGGTGCAGATCCGACGAGCAGAGCGATGGCCCGTGGATGGGCTCGGTGGGCCGTGGGTGGGCTCGCTGGGCTTGTCCACATGATTTCTTTTTTTTAATTTAATTAACCGAGGCGGTCGACCAAGCGCCTCCGTTAAGGCTGGATTAACCATGACCTTTGGATGTCCGCCTCGGTTAATCATTTTTGCCCGCCTCAGTTAGATTTTTCTGAAGTAGTGTAGGATTCTTGATTATTTTCATCCAAAATCTGATTTTAAGCGGTCCCGACACGCCTTATATATATGGTAGCCACTTGGGATAGCGGGCTTTTGTTGGGGCTGCAAAAAAACTAGGCCATGTCATGTCGTGCCACCTGATATGCCTAGGGAGCAGCCCAAACATGACCCTAGTCATCTGGCTGGCTGGCCCAGACAGCCATCATCGGGCTAGACCGTGCTTGAGCCAGGCTAAAAAGGTACTATCTCCATCTCAAAAAGAACATAAATCTCATTTTTCAAGTTAAGATTAGTGTAGGTGTGAAATTATGTATTTACCCCTCCTCCATCATTCTCCTCATAAGTAGAAACTGAAAAACAATCATTGTCTTCTAGAATGTTCTTCTCATAGATAGATAAAATAATAGTATTTTAATATGTGGATCCTATTAGAAAAGTTGATCTTATGTCTATAATTGCATTCTTTCTGAGACAAAGATTTGAAATACAGGATTACAATTTTTTGAGACGGAGGGAGAAGTCTTCAGTTGGGCAAGCTGGTTGAGGGCTTTCTGTACATCTGTACTCTCAGTTTGCAGCAAACGGAAGCTTTAACTGAGATAGTGTGAATGTGTGATCAATTTGTAGCCGGGAAGGATTTATTATAAGGCATAGTGCATCTAGACGGATTTGTATGTTTCTACGTTTTTGCAATGCACTTGCAGATGAGGCCGGCGAAGAAACAGTGAAACAAACACTAAATAAAATAATATAATACACACACAATACATATAATATAATATAGCTAGTTGGCATTTGGCAACCCGCGTATGAAGATATATGCCACTGACGACAGCCTGTCCTGCAGCATCTTGTTTGGGATTACACGAAACGCGGCGCCTGCTCATCGTTGACGACGCTAACGTACCTCGGCTGGTATCCCTTGCATATATATAATTTTTTTTATTCTTTCTATATTTTATGTATGTTCCACGGGGTAAGGAATATTCCTGCGCGTATAGTAGTGCTTAGCTAGTACGTAATGGAGTACTACTATCATACTATTCTAAATCTATATTTAATCAGGCCCTTTCTAAAATCTAAAAAAATTATATAGAAAAAAAAAGATATCAATACTTACGACACGAAATATATCTCCTATTATAAGAACATATTTTATAACGACTCCGATGTATCATAAATGTTAAAATTTCGCAAACTTTGTTATTAGATTCAAAATATGTTGACCTCGCTACTATACTAAATTAAAAGTAGTGTGATCCAATCATATATAGTTCGGCTGGAATGGCTCTCTGAGATTTCAGGGGGCGCTGCAGCGGAGTTTTGGCGGTTTACATGCCCCACAATAACCGATAATAGCGATGACAATATATATACACATAACATGTGCGTACATCAATGTCTCGCAAAAAGAAAAAAAGAAAAACAATAATGTATACATCAATAATGCATTACATCCATCTATAGCTTATGTAATGGACAGTTGTACGCGAAGCAAATTAAGTTAGTAACTAGACTAGGCAATGGAGATATTATATATAATGCTTCCATGTCTGCGATGTGCCGTACCAGGACCGAGCATCGTCGTGAATGATGGACACCACGCGGATGGACCTGGCAAGCATATGAGCAATTGTGCATCCATGCATCCATCCTCTTGCGCGCTGCTTGTCTTGTTCCTTCCTCGGTGTCCATGGAAAACAACGTGTGCTCCAATTGACATGTTGCTCTTTGACGTAGTAGGACTCTAGTTCTTCAGCCTGTTCGGTAGGGCTGAATGTGGCTGGTTGGGCTGGTTGGTATTGGACTTATCAACCTAGCCGTTCTTCTAACCTGTCCTAGTGCCCGCAGATAGAAAGTACGCACGTGTAAGCCAGAAACTTGCTGCATATGCACCATGGTTTGATGGATGCATATGTGCTATAGATGACACGCACATAAAGGTTGAGGTTAACCGTGAAGCAAAGACTAATTTCTTCAATAGGAAAGACGAAACAACAATTAATGTTTGTGTCATCGTGGATATGGATGACCGTTTCACATATGTGGGGGCCGGAAAGGCGGGGGCATGTCATGACATGGCGGTGTTGAAAGACTGTCCGGACGACGGTTGGTTCCCGCATCCCCCAGCAGGTTTGTGATGCCTAGCAAAAAAAATTCCGTCATGTTGTTACTGATTTTTACTTGGCAGTGCTTAAATATAGCTTTGTGTATGACAATGCTTGCATAGGTTACAAGGACCTTGATTGCTTGTTGTTTGTTTTTATCATGTATTGCCTGAGATGATTGGATGAAATGCTAATGATTCAATAGTTGCCACTTTCCCACTCCTTGTGTATGACAATAGTTACGTAGGTTATCATGAATATAAGTATTACCGGTGGTGCAACGATATTGTTGGGTGTGCTAAGTACATGGTGGTACACAGTAGCTGATGCAATTGGATTGGTTATTTGTGTAAATAGGTCAAGATTGTGGTCTTGTTGGAATGGTTTGATCTGAATTTGGACACTATCTAGGTGTGCAGTAATATATGTGTGGTGAAGATTATTCTGTTATACCTAGATGTTGGTACCTTTTGGCTCAGTATAAGTTAGTTTGATGCAACTCGGACTACTTATTTTTTTGCCTTATTCATAGTCCAGAGTTGTCTTTAGGTGTTTCTGTTGTGAGTACAAACCACAATGGCATCTGTTGTGTTGTGTTTCCTCATCCAGTAGGACTAATTGGTGATCTGTTGTCATTTCTTGTAGACCGGTACTACCTGGCGGACGCGGGATACATGGACATGCCAGGTTACATGACTCCCTTCAGAAACACAAGGTATCATATGAACGATTTTAGGGGCGTAGATTTGCATCGGTTGCAGCGGGAGGAAAAATTCAACTACATTCATGCGAAGCTGCGAAATGTCATCGAAAGGAGGTTTGGGGGCTTGAAAGAACGTTGGCATATTCTGAAAGGGGTGTCGTACTGCAAGAGGAAGAAGCAGGCTATGATAATCATTTCATGCTTTGCATTAGAAAATTACTTGTGGCTGCTTAAGTACGGAGCTGATCCACCTTCGTATGAGCTACCGGAGTGGGTTGAGCTAAATCGGGGAACCCAAACCTCTGCAGTTAGGGAGTCGATATCTATGGTTGTGTGGAGTGGTATCTGATTTAGTAAAGTTAAGGTAATGCAGCTACTTTAGTAATTCAATTTGAATTAGGCAGTTATGGATTTGTTTATGAGTGACAATGGGTACTGATCGCAGGAGTAGCTCGAAGGCGGGTGGTGTATGTGCACCTGTAGGTTGCAGGTATGCGTGCATTTTGGTTAGTGGGATCATGAAGGCCACAATGTTTGTGTTGCATATATGCCTGCTGTGGTATTTGTAGTGTATGATCTTTGTGTTGTATGGATGGAACAAATGGACTGTGAATTATTGGTTGAACCTGTAACTTGTTTAACTATGAATTGCGGATTGCAAATGTGTTGTAAACAATCTTATGTGCATTGTGGTTTGACGCCATTATATGAAAACCACCTGTTGTTGGCGCCAATAATCAGCTGGGAATGGCTGGCGGCTGGAATTGGCTGGTTGGGCTTGCTGGTCCAGCCCCAGCTCCAGCCAACCAATTCAGGGCTGCCGAACAGGCTGCTTGCCATCACCGTTGGACAGCTCGCCGGAGGTTTGATGACAGTTGTTTTCGAAAACTATGGTATCATAAAACTGTAATTATTATAAGTCTCAGAGAAATATAAAACTTCAAAAACACTAAGCTGGTTTCAACAAAACTATAGTTTTTCTCTACCAAATTATATATCTATATATCTCTAGTTATAATATTAAAAGTGAAGAGAACCCGTTTTTTATTCCTAAAATATCCTTGCACCCACGTTTTGTCCCACATGCGACCCGAACTCGTGATCATCCATGCTCATATGAGTTAGAATGTACAACTCGTGTGCGGTTCTAAGACATATTAGATAGATTCGTGCATGGGTATGCATGTTTGCTAGTAAACTACAAAGTCTTTTGTATCTAATCACCTAGCCAGCAACTTTTAAAAATCCAAGGGTTTGAAAAAAAATTATATTTATCTAATACGACTGCAATTATAAGTCTCAGAGAAATATAAAACTGTAGTTAAAAAATCATGAATAAAGTTTCTTAAACTTTAGAAAGCCTATATATCTATATCTCTGTCTAATAACATTAAAAAGTGAAGGGTTTCTATCCTGTTTTTTAATTTTAAAATATCCTTGCGCCTTCTGTGTCCTATATACGACCTGGACTCGTGATCCATGCTCATATGAGTTAGAACAGCTCGTATCTAGTTCTAAGCGTATTAGATTCGCGCATGGATTGTTTGCTAGTAAACTACAAAGTCGTTGTATTCAAACACCTGGCCAGCAACTTTTAAAAATCCAAGTGTCTAAAAAACCATTATATCTATCTAATACTTCGAAATACTTTGTATGCGAACGTATATCTCGTATTTAACAGGCTGCAAAAAATCTGCATCGTAGGATGCATGCTTAGCTCGAAAGATGCAGGTTTGGCCCTGCGCCAGCGTCCATACATACACACATAGATCTTGATAGAAATGGACAACACGTCATGCACATTCATATCCACATCCACGACGGATTTGTGGCCGATACAGGCTGCTCCGTCGGTGTTACTTCTTGCAACATCTCTCACTACTGCCATGTTGTAGAGTAATCCATAATTTCCAGATGACTGTGTATAGTGATGTAATTAAGATGACTTTGACTTATACGTAAATAACGTAACTGCTATTACTGCACTATCTGTTTCGATCCTTATGTTCTAAATTATAGTTTACCTTGGTTTTACCATTTCTAAATCAAATTTCTTTAATTTTGACCAACTTCGTCTTAGCTAGGAAAATATATATCTCGATGTCTATGACTTCAAATAAATGCTCTATTATTATATGAAGATTTTAACGGAACTAGCTTGATGTGTGGATTTTTATATAGATCTGGTCAAAATTTAAAAAACAAAATCAAATTGAACTATATAACCGATGATCTGCGATCAATTCATCTATGTCTTTGTCATTTCTAGGTCTTGTTTGGATGTTGTCAGAATCACCTCAATCCACATATGTTAGGGTGAAGTTTATTAGTTCAAGTTTCACTTCTATCCACCCCAACATTCGTGAATTGATGTCAATCCGACTATATCCAAACAAAATGTCAAAATGTCTTAGGAGCCTTCAGGTGCCGCTTCTAGTGGCTCTGGCTCACTGTAGATCACTATAGCAAGTGAACAGCAGGCTCCGTGCCGGCCAAAAATAACTTCGAGCCATGAGAAGAGCAACATTTTTTCGGTTCCGTACATCTCTGCTGTACCGAAGCCTGAGCCTGAAGGGCTTTTTACTAACAGACCTTACAACTGAACAGAGGGATTACCTGATTTTGTTGTGCGAGATAGAAATCTATTGTCGCTTTGGACTTTCGATTGCATCTACCATGGATGAATGGATGTTCAGGTCTACCTCTACCTAAATAATGTGACCCACACATTTTCAACAAGATCAGTACTAAACACATTTTTCAAATGCGCAAACAAGCCTGTTCGCTTGCTCGTAAACGATCGTAAATTTCTAGCTAGGAACAGTGTTTTTTCTCTCACACCAAACCAGCCAGCAGTAAATAATCCACGATCGTTTACGGCCTCCCGAACAAACCAGCTAGGAACACTGTTGCTACTCTGCCCAGCTACAGTTCCTACTTATATAGCATCATCTAGAAACAAGAATCTCAAAGCTGTAATAAACCTATTTATTTATCTAAATCCAGCATCGTGCAGCAAGGTGCAAGGGCATGCGCACAGCAGCACTCCACACACTCCATCCGGATACCGGAGGCCGGAGCCAAACGCCGTCCAGATTCAACGAACGACGTCGGCCTCCGCTCCGTGCCAAGTCCACGTGCACCAGCCATCGAAGGCATCTCCTCGCGGGGCCCCACCTGCAGCGACACGGCTCACCTTGGACCAGGCGCCCCGAGCTGCTCCTCCTCTGCGCCAGCAGCCTCGCCTGCATAAAGCCACCAGCCAGCCATCATCTCCAACGGCTTCTTCCAAAGTTCTCCAACCCCCAACTCCGACGAGAGCCGCCAGTCCGTCCGCGAAAGGAACCCCCAGGATTTCTGCGCCGAATCCGTACGTTTCCTCTCTCTCTGTTCTCGCCAGTTCGCGGAGGGAACCAAACCAAACCAATTGGTGTGCCTATCTTGGATAAGTTCTGATCTTTTTCTCCCGGCCCCTTGGTTTTTCAGCTTCGTGACCCAATGGGAGAGGCCTCGCCGTCGATCGCCAAGGACATCACCGAGGTGAGCGCCCGCCGCCCATTTCCGCCGGTTTCTTTCGGGGGCGGATTCGGTTGTTGCTTCGATTTCGATGTGGCCCCGTAAAAGCTGATTCTTTTGTGATGTGCGCAGTTGATCGGGAATACCCCGCTGGTGTACCTCAATAAGGTGACCAATGGGTGCGTCGGCCGCGTCGTTGCCAAGCTCGAGTCCATGGAGCCCTGCTCCAGCGTCAAGGATAGGTAGCGCTTCTGATTCTGAAGGAGCTCTCTCACTTCTCACCCCTGTTGCTGTAGCACGAGGGGTGCGGTTCTTTCTGCTTTCTCTGACCGAAGGCTCTTTTTTTCAACTTCAGATCGATGTTTTGCTTCTGTAAAATTTCATATTTCTCCTTATTATTTTGAGTATATTTTAACTTCAGGTCGATGTTTTACTTGAGTAAAATATTAGATGTTGCACCAATGATTTTAACTTTCTTTTCCTTATTCTTTATTTGGAAGTTTTGGTCTTCCTTTTACCTTACTTCAGTATTCTTTGACTGAAAGTGCGTGTTGTATTTGTGCAGGATTGGCTACAGCATGATCACAGACGCAGAGGAGAAGGGGCTGATCACTCCAGGCGTGGTGGGTGACTGAACCTTTTGGAGCATTTCCTTTGTTGTTTCTAGGGAAATAGCTTGGGTTCTTGATTTGCCCAGTGCCCACTGCCTTATTATATTCAATTGGAATGCTAATTTTATATTGCCGAATCCAGAAGCACGTGCTAGCTGCCATTTTCGTCCTCAAGCATCAAGCTTGCATAAGAAAGTTATCATGTCCTGTGGTTGTTGAGTACTTGGGATTATAAGTTTATTCTGCGTTGCTTTGTGCCTAGTAGTGCCTTGTTGGAGCAGATGCTTTATTTAAAAAAGTGTTTGCTCTCATCTGTCCAACTGTTAGATAGAGTACCATGGACATCACTAACATAGTGCTTTGAGCCTTTGTTTAATGGAGTATATATATTTTAAGTACAAGAAGCAAGCTTGCTTTATATATCTTCTTAGAGGAAGGCAAGTCAGTTTCTCCCTTCTCCATTTCGGCTGCACTTTTATAACCTACAGTTATTGGATAGCTCTTCCCCCATCCTACAATAGCATACATCTCCTAGTCCTCGATGGAGAATCCAATTGGTATTATCCTGCATCGGTGTTATTCTGCATCGTAAATGACCTAAGCAACCATTGCTTGTGCCTAACCTGGTATTGTTGACTCCCATGGTACAAAACTGAAGCCATTTGTTTCGCTTGATCGGTGATGCTAGAATGACCTGCTAAAGTGTCTATCTAGTTTTAACCATCTATATAAGATTAAAAATGATTGATTTCTTGTTTTATACATGGTTTAACTGAGTCTCTAACTCTCTATGGCAGTAGCAGCAAGGGAGTTCAGTTATAGTTATAGGATAGTCAACACTTTCTGCAAACTGCTTGTAAATCTATATTTGTATAAATTTCAGGATGTTGGTATTAGATTGTACTAATATTTTGCTTTCCATGTCAATTGTTGCCAGAGTGTTCTGATTGAACCAACTAGCGGCAACACAGGCATTGGACTGGCCTTTATGGCTGCTGCCAAGGGCTACAAACTTATACTGACAATGCCTGCCTCCATGAGCATGGAGAGGAGGATCATATTGAAGGCTTTTGGTGCTGAACTTGTCCTTACTGACCCACTCCTGGGAATGAAAGGAGCTGTCAAAAAGGCGGAAGAGATTCAAGCAAAGACTCCCAACTCATACATCCTTCAACAATTTGAAAATCCAGCTAACCCAAAGGTGCAGCATAACATAGCATTTATTTTGGACAATTTTCTGTTAGCCATGTTGATATTTACTTTCTGAAGTCTCATGCTGAAATATGTTACACAGATTCACTATGAGACTACTGGGCCTGAAATCTGGAAAGCTACAGCAGGAAAAATTGATGCCCTTGTATCTGGTATCGGGACAGGAGGTACCATAACTGGTACTGGGCGATACCTCAGAGAGCAAAATCCTAATGTCAAGGTAAGTATGCATGGCAGTTTTAGCTGACACCTTGATAATTGTTCTTTTTTTCCAATGTACCAGATGAGTTAGATGTTATTGTTTATCTCTATGTAGCTCTATGGTGTGGAGCCAGTGGAGAGTGCTGTTTTGAATGGTGGAAAACCTGGTAATTTTTGCACCTTGAATATGTTCCTAAGTACATAGACTTTTTTTATCATTATGAGTGTATGGTAGTATAAATTGCTTTGCTTAGCACTTGGGCATGTGAAGCATTTTAAAAGTGAGGGAGATATAAGAAATGGTATCCAGATAGTTGTGGTTTGAAACAAGAATATCAGATAGCTAATAATTTCTGACATGACCTTGTAAGGCTTTTTTTGGGGTCAACTATACAAATACAGATCTCTTTTGGAGAAGTAACCCCCCTGCGAACTATTTTCTTCCAACAAATTATTGTGCTTCTTGTTTTGGACTCATGAGATATAAGTGCCCATAATGCAGGACCACACAAGATTCAAGGAATTGGAGCTGGTTTTATCCCTGGAGTTTTGGATGTTGACCTCCTTGATGAAACTCTACAGGTATGTTCTTCTGTATTAAGTTGGGCTGTAGAAAGGGCATACTACCTCTGATCCCATGTTTAAGTCCATTTAGGATTGTTGGTCAGACCTTTTTAGCTCTGACCACTGATTTCTAAGAACCATATGGACTGACGTCATAATATTGGTGTTATTACTAGAGTCATCATGGAAAATGTTTTTTGTAATTACTTTCTTCTATTTGATTGAAATGGTATATGTTCATAGTATTATTAGTCAAAGTGGTGCACTGATTCCAATATCATGTCAGACCTATATATCCCTCATTATTTTTTAGAATCGAGGATGTTCCCCATTTCCATTACATGAACGGAAATACAAGCAGTTTTTAGACATGTAAGAAGAAGCAAGAAAAGACCAGACAGCTAACAGAAGTGCGCTTAACCGCCAGCGCAAGAGGATCACCAACCAACCAACAGACTGCGCTTAACCTCCTGCACAAGAGGTGACTTAAGCTAACCACAGACAGTTCTAATAACATCCACCCAATACTGCCTATCACCTTCCCAGCAAAAGCCATCGTAAGCCAAACTGAAAACGTTACACAATAACGCCATATAGCAGCCATCAGAAAGAAAAGATAGAAGTCGTATTCCTCCTGCACCCCATGGAGCGATGGTGAGGGCAGCATCAGCTCAACACCCTGATCATTCCTTGAACTGGTCACCATCTTGATATTCTTGAATTTCATTCCCTTTAGTCTCCAGCTTGGGTTTCTTGGCGGCAAGAATGTCCATCGCCAGCTTTAGCATTAAATTGGCCCCTTCATCGCTTCCTTGTCCACTTCTGCATAAAGTCCTGCCCAGAACTTCATTAGCGCCCCTACATGACAGATAATCTCTAATGGGTTTTTAATGATCTTGTTATTGAAACAAGCATTGTTCCTAGCCTTCCAGATAGCCCAGCAGATGGCTGCTGTGCCACATACATGGAATTTTTTGTCAAGAGGCAACCACTTTTCCAGCCAACTCCAGCATTGGTTTAGATTTCCAGGGATATCCGCAGCACCAATGCATCTAGCCACACATGCCCAAATCACCTTGGCTACAGAGCATTTAAAGAATAAGTGGTCTATTGTTTCATTGCATTCACAAAAATAACAGTCTGGATCACCAACCCAGTTTCTTTTGATCATGTTGTCCTTAGTTAGAATTGCCTCATTAGACACTAACCACATAAAAAATTGGATGTGGGGTAACATATTATGAAGTATATAAACAAGCATGCTATTTTTTACTCTCTTTGGTTACAGTACTGTTTTCCCCTCATTAACGGAATTTATGGCTGATCCACTTTTATCTTGTACTCAAGTGTCTTTGCGTTTGCTTTCTTCTACCTGGCATAACATTTTGGTGCCTTCAATTGTTTCCCAGATTTCAAGTGATGAAGCTATTGAAACTGCCAAGTCTCTTGCTTTGAAAGAAGGGTTGTTGGTAGGTCTCATTGTTCTCTACTATTAAGAACTAATAATTTGCATGCCTCGGTTATTGATGATTTATACTTCTGTAGGTTGGAATCTCTTCTGGTGCAGCTGCGGCTGCGGCAGTTAGGCTTGCCAAGAGACCTGAAAATGCCGGAAAGCTATTTGTTGTAAGTGTTACATTTCCTCCCTCTGAATTCTAGCACTTTAAGGTGTGTAGCTCTTTCAGTCACATGAGTCTTTCATGGAAATTCATCTGATGTCTAATAAATCACAGATGAATAGTTCTACTTGTATATTTAGACCTAAGTCCCTATGGGGGGTTTGGGGGGGGGGGGGGGGGGGGGGGGGGGGGGGGGGATACCAAACTCAGTCGTTTTGTCAATGCAACATCTGCACTTCAGTGATAGTTTGTGAACTTTTGAGACCTGACTTAGTTGTGACTTTTGATGGGCCTATCTGTTCGGCTGGACTGAGACAATTGGGCCCAATTTGGCAGCTAAGGCTTTCCAACACTCTGTAGACGAAGATCAACTGAATCGCCCATTAGTTAAAAAATACTAAATTGTATATTCTTTTGACACGCCATTTGACCGGAATTTCAGAAAATTTAGATTTGTCAATGTGCTCGGGAATGATTTTTTTAAGTCCTAAAACCAATTTGTTCCTCAACGCAGGTCGTGTTCCCAAGCTTTGGTGAGCGCTACCTCTCATCAGTGCTGTTCCAGTCCATCAAGAAGGAAGCAGAGAGCATGGTGGTCGAGCCCTAGAGCACAATTCTGGCAACTGTTTTTGGAGATGTTCACCATTTTCATCACAGAAATAAAGCTTCGGTGCCCTTCTGCTTCTGTTGATTTCAACATACATCTGTCTGCTGACGATGTCCAGTTCATTGTGGTCGTTGTTTTACATCGTTTATAGACTTGTGATGTTTACTACTATTTGACACACTTTGTATTCTGTATATTGCGTCAGCCAGTGTGAAATAAAAGCAGTACAGTGTGTTTCTTTTTTTGTTTTGACCTGGGTAGATTTTCATTCCAACTGAGTTGAGAATTACTCGACGGCAATTACATGAACGTTATCCGGGACAGTGCACGTAATGTGCGACGCTACCGCCACCGACAAGGGCAAGCTCATGAGCTGCCCTATTACGAACTCTTGACCGAGAGACACTCAAAATTTATGAAGTTTGATGACACTAAAGACTTTAATTCATCTATCAGACCTCCAGGCATCGATTTGGCAAGATCATCAGTCGTCAAAGCTTGTTTCGCCAACGTTGCATCCGTTTCCAGGATCAAGTTTCCAATCCCCAGGTTGCATGCTGCCTGGACACCATGGAGGCAAGCAATCAACTCTGCCTCGAGGGCGTTGAGCAAGTGATCAACTCGCCCCTATCCAGCATTCACCACATCTCCATCGCTTTCTCTAATGAGAAAGCCCCAACCACCACTCTTGGCATACGGTGAAAAAGCCCCCATCACAACTCCAGCGGTCTCTTCTTCTTAACTGTGTTTCTTGCAGGGATGCTTTGTTAGAACTCTTGGGACAACAAGAATCCATGTGTTCAAAACATGTCCTATAGTTGACCAAGTTAAAATATATGTACTCTATCCATTCACAAAAGAATGCTATTCTAGCACAATAGCAAGTTAAAGTATCTTGAGTTTGATTAATTATAAATAAAAAATATCAATATTCATAATATCAAATAAGTATTGTTAGATTTATCATGAGATATTTTCATACTATAATCATTTGGTTTCATAAATATTAATATTTTTACCTATATTTGGTTAAACTTTAGACAAGTTAGCTAAAAATACATCTAGAGTTGCCTTCCTTTGTAAGGAGAGGTAGTACATCGTCAAAGAATTGCATTGAAGAATGGCCAGTGGCGCTCACGAAACTGAACAGCAGTGATGTGCTCGGTCATTGCCTGCTGCAAAAAAAAAAAAAAAAAAAAAAAAAAAAAAAAAAAAAAAAAAACTGGGTTTGGCACTTTGGCAGGGCAAGAGAGCCCAACAGTCAAAAAAGTGTATGTAAATGCAGCAGGGCTACGTTCATGTGTTGCAGGGCCACTACTGTCCTGGCAGCACTGTAGTCTGTTGGCAATGCGAGCAGAGTACATACAGCCATCAACATGAGCACTGCAGGCACCGGTACTGCAACCATGTTCTTCCAACCACAGAGACTTGACCAAAGACAGTCGAATCACGCCATTGGTGCCATGGAGCTAGATGTCAAAAACACAAGCCAGGTTTCCTTTGGAATTTTGATACTGGTACAAATAAACCTAGCTTGAGCTTCAATTCAACACCAGGATAGTGATGATGATGAGGAGAATGCTTTGTTAGCATTGTACTTTGTGTCCCATCCCACAAAGCCATTGTTGTATTGGACCTAAAAAACAAAGAGGAAAAGAATTAAAGGGCATTCGAATCCATGCGCAACAAAAAAGGTGAAAAGGCTCACACATCATGATGAATGAATAGGATGGATTTGTCTCGACCCCAAAAGCAGCGTGGTACACGACCTTGACCTGCAGACATCTACTGTAATATCTTTGTGTTCTGAACCTGCTGGGACTAGCAGGCCATTGGTTCAAAGCAAAGCAAAGCACTGCACTGCACCTGAAGGTCTTGGTGCCAGAAAAGGCCATTCATTTGATGAGATTGCGTGAGGTAATGTACATTCCCAAATGGCCAAATCTTCCAGGAACCGATGGCTTTTCATAACAATTCTGTTTACACAAATCAGGAACTAAAGTTACCACACAAGACACGATATCGAAGGTACACAGCATGTGGCCTCAGTTAGCCGGTCTATGGTATGTCTTGGAGTTATTGCTTCCCTTCTCTAGCAAGGCTTCTGCACAAGACACGAAACAATTGCGATTACTACTCCCAGGCATGGATTTCTTCAAGAAAACAAATTTCAGAGGCTGCTCAATTTAAAACCTTGAATATCTAATAGGCCGAAAACCCATAGGACAATTCAGGATAATATCCAAGCAACCACCAGATTGTATTGAATCCGACGTCTAAAACACCTAGCAAATCAGTCTCTCAGGTAGAACACTGCTAGAGCTAACAAGAGGATGCCTACTATAACCATGCTCTGTTCTCATCTTCTGAGCATCGACTAAACTACGATCTAAGAGAGCCCCTAACGCTTCCAATGTGATGGCCATAGATTTTGGAGATGTTCTTGGCCATCGCTGCTTCACTGCTGCTGCGCAACAGCCTGCCTCATCTGCATTACCTTCTTGTGAGAGTTGGAGTGTATGCAACTCACAAAAGTCGGGCTATTGGCAGGTCTATACTCTGGCAGCAGCCTGCCGGACTTGTACCTCACGCCACAGGCATTGCAAAGAGTCTTCGGTCCCAAAGGTCCAGCCCTCCACTGTGGGGTCTTGGAGGACAAGCAATGGGTGCAGCGCTTCTCTGCCTGATCTGACGACTGGGGCTCATTCACATATGTCTTCTTCTTCATCTTCTTCTTATCTCGCTGTGCTCCTGGTTCTTGTTCTTTCTTGGTTTCTTGGCCACAATGCTCCTCAGAAATGGTGGCATACCTATTCTCTGGCTTAAGCCTCAGGCCACATGCATTGCACAGCATTTGGGGCCCTGATGGGCCATCCCTCCATCGTGGTGTTTGGCATGACAAACAATTGCTACACCTCTTCACCAGCCGCTGCACACCCTTCTCACACTTCTCTTCCTGCCCTTGTTGCTGGCAAACCTCTTGGTCTTTGTCTTTCTTGGGGAGGATCAGCTCGCTCTCTGCCATCCAATGCTTCTGATCAATTAGGATTAGCGGTGGCTCAACATACAATGGGATGATGTATTGTTGATCATCGTCGTTGGTCATAACAGAGGCCAGGCTCCTTTTCTTTCTCCTGCCATTGGAAGATGAAGGTGGCGGTAACTTTGGTTTTCCAGCACCCTGGCTTGCCATTGCAGGAGCAGATCTTGCAAAAACAGGATTTGTGTAGGATGTGGAGCTCGAAAAGCAGTCCTCCACGTAGCCAGAGAGCCATTCTATGTTGCTCTCATCACTCTCCTGCGAAGTAAAGAGTAACATGGCATGGAAACAGTTAGTAAGAATGCAATGGCCAAAATAACTACCGACAATTCAGTTTTAAACTCTGGTTCTACATGGTTGAATTTGATAATAAGAACGGTAAAAGCATGAATAGAATTTCTAGTTCTAGGGCCTATGAACAAGTGAAAAATTACTCAGATACGGATTATTCCAGTAAGACTTCGACGCAAAGAAGAGTAGAAACGTAGAGTAATCAATTTCCCCTCTCCAACAGATTCTATAACAAAAATACTAATATAGGCCAAATTCTCAACCAAAATCATGAAGCATGAGGAGCATCTAGGGATTAACGGAAATAAATTTGACAAAAGGAGATATTTGAACAGAAACGTCCTGCATTTACAATTGTCACTGTGCCAGCAGAAACAGCTATGGCAGTTTCTTATTTACAATCTAATCTAATTACATAAGCGTTACAGTTCGTGCACGATGGAATGAATAGCAGTAAATGCTACAAACAGAATGAACTAAACAACAACCGCAAAGCATGTCATATAAACAGAATAATGTGACAGAAGTCCAAAATGGGGGTGCAAGGAAAATGATATATATATCCTTGAATTCTGGAAGCTCGACATCAGAATACCACTCAAAAACTGAATAATCTGCAAAGAAACCACAAACCACTGCGGCGGTTTCTCAGTTATACAACCTAATTGAGCATTACAGTTGGAGTGCGATGGAATGAATACCGAATAGAAACGGAATGAACTAAACGACCACCGCAAAGCATGTTTATAAACAGAAAATTGTGAAGTCCAAAATGGGGGTGCAGAGAAAATGATATCTCCTTGAATTCTGTAAGTTCTACAACAGAATCGCACCCGGAAACTGATTAATTTTCAAAGAAACCGCAAACCACTATGGCAGTTTCTCAGTTAGTACAATCTAATTGAGCATTACAGTTGGAGTGCGATGGAATGAACACCGAATAGAAACGGAATGAACTAAACGACAACCGCAAAGCATGTTTTATAAACAGAAAATGTGAAGTCCAAAATGGGGGTGCAGGGAAAATGATATCTCCTTGAATTCTGTAAGTTCTACAACAGAATCGCACCTGGAAACTGATTAATTTTCAAAGAAATCGCAAAACACTATGGCAGTTTCTCAGTTACAATCTAAATTAAGCAGTACAGTTGGTGCAAGATCGACTGAATAGCCGTAAATGCTGCAAGCTGGCTGAACTAAACTATATTTGCAAAGCATGTCTTATAAACAGAAAAGCATGTGACCAAGTCCAAAATGGGGGTACGGGAAGAAATGATATCTTCTTTCATCCCTTAACATCAACATCAGAATCCCACCCAAAAACTGAAGAATTTTCAAAGAAACCCCTTGTCATTGTCTTAGAATGGGGGTGCAACGAAAACTGTCCTTGGGTTCTAAATGTCCAACATCAGAACCCCACCGAGAAACTGAATAATTTTCAAAGAAACTGCTTGTCAATGTCTCTGGTGGTACAGTTACCACTGCAAGTGCCACCCAACCAATTGACACCTAACCGAAATATCACCGTCACAATCTCAAGTAGGCATCATACCACAGTGAGGAGCACAGGGTATTAAACAATGGGATGCACTTACGCAATGACCATGACAGGAGTCAGGAGGGAAGGAACATACGCACATCAACAATAAAGGTAGCAAGCACACATTTTCTCCCCCAACCCTTCCTCTTTTACATGACCTCACAGCTCACAAATGGCCAAAAAGGACACGCCTTTCCATTGCTTAATTGCGAGAATAATGCCATTGATGAGCACAGCACAAACCCTAGCGGAAAAGAATAGAGTAAGGCCGCAACCGCCCGATTGCTCCTGTGGGAAATTTCCACCCCTGACGAAAGCTTCAGCTGAATTTCAGGGGCCGTCACAGTTCTTCAGGACAAGAACAGTTGAATTGCACGGTAAATTTCCCCCACCCGAACAAAAGAATCATGTAGTGGACAGGAAATTGAACAAAAGCACGGGCAAACCGCTCCAAAATGAGGATTGAAGCAGTGGAGAGCGCAGAGGCGAAGCAACCGCTTCATCCCCCAAACATGCAAGCCAAAACCGCTACCAGGCTACAAACGAAGGGAAGAACACCATGACCCAGGTCTCTGCGGACAATAATCTCAAGAAACCGCGCAACAGACACCGAAATTCTCCAACAGGCGACGCCTAAACCCCCTGCCTCGCAAGAGCGCAAGAACCAAGAAACGAAAACCGCCCCCTGTTCCACTTCCTTCCCGCACACAGAACACAAAACGGCCGCTTCTTGGCGAGACAAGAAAACCCTAGAATAAAAAATTCTTGCAAAAGAAATATCACTACCCAACAGGGAGCTGTAGCGGGAGGGGAGGCGGCGAGGAGACTGACCAAACCGGCGGGCTGGTGCGGGAACAGGTCTCCGAGGGAGTCGGCGGCCGCATTCGCCGGGTGCACGTCCATGCTCCTGTCTTGCGGTTGGACGGAGGCGCGTCGAGGTCGACGCGCTGCCGGAAGGGGTAGGCAGGCAGGCAACCGCCGGCGAAGGCGGCGCTGCCAGAGGGAGAGGAGAGGGAGAGGAGTAGGTGAGAGGATTTCGGGAGCTTTTTGTTTGGGAGCGGAGGGAGAGGCTTTTATGGGAAGGCGCCGGGGTTCCTGTTTTTTTTTTTTTTCTTCTCTCTCTCTCTCTCTCTCTCTCTCTCTCTCTCTCTTTTGGTATGTTTTGGGCAACAGCTGTGGAAAGGCTACAAATGGAAATTCATTTTGGGTTTTCCAGTGTTTTTTTCTTTTCACATTTTATTTATTTTGCTTGCTTCATCCTAAAGTATGCTGCTGCTTCAATCCATTCATTCATGCTTTTTTTTGGGTCGGTTGCATATGCATTGCGTGGGAGCTTTTGATGGTTTGGGTTTCATTTTTTTATTTATATATTGGAAAAGTTGCAAGTTTAGTAGGAGTATTTTTTTTCTTCTGATAATAGAAATAATAAAGGATATTTTGTAAATATAAATACCCTAAAAAGGAAGTTTCTTAGAGGTGAAGCACCGTGTCAAGACAACTGTTTGAAAATCAAAATCCTAGGTGATTCATTATAGTATCACTACATCAATTGCATAATAAGACGAATAAATAAATAGATAGAAACACTAGATATATTACTGATATACGTCTATCAAATTGAATTAATGGAGCAAAAACATTTTCATTTTTTTATTTTTTGCGAAGAGAAAAATATTGGCAATATGGCAAAGCATATGTACACATAACGAAATGGATTAATAACGGGATGAAATATATATATCCCCCAACAAATCTGCCCCCCTTTTTCATTAACTTTTGTGCCGGGCCTATGGGTAATGGGTGGTGGATTTGAAACGGATACGGCGTGCCGGGCTGGCCGGTTGCTTTCAATTTTCGTACTGCTCTCCCTCGCACTCCCTTTGCTTGTGCAGTTGTGCTGTGTGGCCTGTGTGCCCTGTGTGGTGTTTCGTCAGTTTCGTCAGGTCCTAGGCTGACGCCAAACGCAAGCTCCAATAAGCCAAACATGTGTGATGTGAGCTACCCTCCCTTTCTACCCTTTATTACATCCTTCCCAAGAAAACAAAAGAGATGTAACTACCGTACAAATCTGCCAATCCTCTTCTGTCTATCTTACTGGCCCCCATTTTCTATTTTGCTCAAGCTTGAAATTCATCGAGTGGGAATTTTACTACAGGTAGACAAATGCAAACTGGCACTTTTTTTTTGGTGGAAAGAACATGGAAGCTTCTGCAGATTTTTACCGCGGGATATTGGGGCCGAATGGAGAAACGCGTGAGGGTAAAAAACGAGGGAGGGGAGAAGAAGCTGATGCTCTTCTGGTTCTGTGGTTCATGCTGCCATCATGATTTTCCGTGTGCTCAAAGCCACGTCGTTCGTTCGTCCTTGTTTTCGGGCTTTTGCCAATTTATCCAGGCTTTCTACAGGAATGGTGCCCCAGACCCCAGTTGGAAAAAGTGCGTGACGAGGGCAAGCTACGCACAGACCAAACAAAAAAATGTCACATGATGTCCAAATTGATCCGACGGAGATTCAGCAGCGAAGCTTGGAGTTGCTGGCATTACTGTCTCTAAATGTTAGGTGAGCATTGCTGAATGAGAAAGAGTTGGATACATCCAGTCACTCCATGAGCTGGGGCTGCACCTACACTCCCAGAGTCCCAGCCTCCCAGGGCAAAGGATTTCCAAAAGGGAAAATGAACTACTCCATGGCAGAAGCAGAACACCTATCGTTGTTCTGAATACAGCAGTTAGCAACAGTCCATCCATCAAAAAGTCCGAATTTTTCAGTATCATCATAACATGTAAAGGAGTAGATACACTACATTTGCCTTTTTCATCTATGGAGTAAACATTTAGAGAAGACTTTTGAAAAGCCAAGACCAAAACTTGCTTTTCAGTCTTTCTTCCACTAGGCATTGCAAGCTACAATCGCTGCCCATGACCATGAATCTACTCGACCAAGCATGATCCATGTGGGCATCGACAAGTGCACCGCATCAGGTCTCATGGGACCGATGGGCAGCGACCGCAGCGTATAGGCTCCTCCGAGGTCCAGATTATATGTACACTTGGAAGTTGGAGCTGGCAGCCAGAAATAACATTTCCCATTCAGCACTCCTGTCCTGCTTGCTTCCAATAAGTTATCTGCATACACCAAGTGACAACCTTAAGTTTCCTGAGAAAATGTGATGTGATCACCCATCCCCCATCAAGAAACAGCCATAAACAAAATGATAAAAAAGGTGACCGCAACAACTAGGCACAATAGTTGAATAGCAATCCCCATTTACCCATGCCTGTTAATATGTACTTAGATGCTACATACCATTGCTGGACTTTTCTGAACTCTCTGAGGACAGGATAAATATTTTCGAAGGCAGTGTACGTCTCCTCTCTCACCTGGAAAGAGAAAATCTTAGATATAGTCTAATGCAGTCAGAAAAAAAAGAATAGCTTAGATGTACCATTCAGGACAGACTAAGGCACAGGAAATTGCTTCTAACCTTAGCTCCTGTCAGAACAATCTTGCCCGAAACAAAAATCAGCAGCACAATCTTTGGCTGCTTCATCCGATAGATCAAGCCAGGGAAGAGCTCTGGTTCGTACTGGAGAGTGAAAGCCAAGCAAAATATCAGAACACTGGCAGGACAATTCAAGACGGTAGCTGAGAGAAGTATGGTTAAAAAGACAAGGAATGCAACTTACACTTGAGAAAGCACCATGAGAGTATGCAAGACCCTCAAGTCTGATCGGGAATTTGACATCACAAGACCCAACAATGTTCTGAATCTTGAAGTCCTGACAGCACAGAAATAACAAAAGTTCAATGCCATTTATCCCAGAACTAAAGCACACAAATTTGAAGAATGGAATACATACATACCTTGAATTTTGCTGGAAAACCAAGCTTCTGGATGATGCGAGCATACTGCAAACAGCAAAACAGTTATTATTCAGACACCCCTCAGCAGATTAAGAATATTTAGATGAACAGAAAAGAACACGAAATTACCTTCCTAGCTGCAAGTTTAGATTGTTGTTCACTTTTTGCTCCAGTACAGACCTGATAATTCACAGCAAGTGTTTCTTTATATTAGTGCACAATTAGGGAAATGATGACTTCTTAGACAGAAGCTCATTAGGAATACAGTCAAGCAAAAGGATAACTGAAAAGTAACCGTTAAGTGTCTATGAGGTGTTCACACTAAATTTCAACAGCTATAACAACTAAACCATAAATAGCTACCGATAATCTCATCTTCTTATGGTAGAGAGTTAGAGCCATACCTAATATAACTTTGAATGTGATTCTAGCTTTGTGTCTGGACAAACGCTTGTCCAGATTCAAAGCTAAAATCGCTTTCTTTTAGGGACAGAGGAAGTACTTAAAAAGAACATGCACAACATCACTGATATAGAAGTTAAACTTACCATCTTCCCTGACGCAAATATCAACGCTGTAGTTTTTGGTTCTCTTATCCGCATAATAACCGCAGCAAAACGCTGTTTTACAAAGAAATAGTTATTAAAGCAAAGATAAAGTACATTGCTGGAAGAAAATAAAATATGAAAATGAAGTTGCTTGATGTCAGAACTGAATGTGGCAATGGGATAAAACCAAGTACTTAATTTTCAATTTATAGGCTAGACATAGTTGGCAGAATAATATGTGTATGTATATCAAAACGTAGCATATTAGCTACACGCATATGAATTTTTTAAATGTATTCATATAAAATGTAGGAACAGATGGAATTCTAATTTATCATAAGTTGATAGCTGAATACTTATTGAAAAATGAGAGATAAAATTGTTTAGAGATGTGGTCTGTATTTTCTTAGAAGTTTACAAGGCGATAAGCATGAATTTGAAGATAAATCATATAGTTAAGACACGGATCAACATCTATCATATGTGAAATGATATGGTTTTCATTCCAGACTATTCATCATCCACAGACATGAACCATGACTATGGGATAAGAAGCATAAAGGAAAAGAAAAGCTTTCAATCAATGGTATTATCCAGAGTACATGCTAATCGGACCACACTGGAAATACAGCACTGTGATCCATTCATTTATCAAAAACCTTAATACAGACAAGCAAACATGTACAAAATAGTTCTGGAGAAGTAGCACCAGCAGTGGTTGCTACATACAAACAGAACCTTGGCAAAATAGATAGCACTACGTGCAGAATAAAAATGAAAACAAAAATGCATTGAAACAACAATCCCACCTTGGGGTTATATTCTGCATTACGTGCTTGAAGGGCAATTGCTTTGAGGTCCAGTTTACAGTCCAAATTGACCGTCGACACAATATTCCTGTTACCAGACCAAACAGCATAGAGCGGAACACAGCAAGGACATCAACATCTCTGTGTTGAGTATACAAAGAAAAAACAGAGAATAGAATCGCCCCAGAGCAACAAAAGCCAAAATAAAAAGAGTAAAATTCTTAGTTAATCAAATATGTGCAGCTATGTTCAGTTCATTATAACAGTCTATGAAAGCAGGAGAGATAAAGAGCACATAAGGAGGTACTAAGTTAATTCCTTCTTCACTTTCATACCAGAATCTACCAGAAGTCCAGAACCACACAAATACAGAAAAATACTAACAACCAAGCATTAGCATCAGCACAAATTTGCACAAGGTTATACATTCAGACATACACATCCACCCTCTCTACTAGTAACACCCTAATAAGATTCAGGAGGTCCTGAACACTCCAGTAGCATCAATCTCAAACTTTCAACATTAAGTCCAGCTCGATATTTCAAATTCGTGTAGCTTTCATTATCATGGTTAAATCGATTTGTTTTCCAGGGAAGTAGGGCAGGTCAAAGCAATATCGTCATGACTCATGAGCTTTTCACTGCGCATGAGGATTGGTCCTTGTGACTCCACCACCCTGGAATCCTGGATCTAGCCCCAATACCACCAACAAGCGCTGAAACTACAGCTTCACCAGATTCGCTGCCAGCCAAATACACCAAGCCCAGCGGATTATGATTAGCTGAAGCACAACCAAACCAATCACTCAAAAGCAGCCAAATCTCAGCCGGCGTTCCAAGCCTCGCATCCCCAACCCAACCAGAAATCGAATCTTTCGGGGGGAGGGCGCCCAATCCAGCAAGGTCCTGCTGACTTACTGGAGCGTGGGGACGATGCCGGAGGGGTGCTTGGAGAGATCCACCGGCTGGCTCCCCTCCAACGCCAGCTCCGCCATCCACGGCCCGAATCCCCCACACCACCAGAGGAAATCCCCAATCTCACTACGACAGCGGGACGAAAAAAAAGCTCAATCCGAGGCCGATTCGCGCGGGAAAGGAGAGGCCGTTAGAGATCCCGCGGAAAGAATTTCGAAATCCGCGGTCTTTTATAGAGATCGAGGAGAAGGAGGGTGGAGGGATCCGGGAGGCTGGCTTGATGTGTGGGTTAGGGTTTGCGTCTCCGTCGAGGGGAGGTCAGTGGAGGCGAGGGGGAGGTGGTCGCGTGCGCGCTTATATGCGGACGGGGAGTTGGCGGTGGGGATGGGGACGAGGTATTTATAGACGCCGCGGGGTGACCTGCTGTCGCCGGTCGCGGGCGCGTGCTGGGAATGCTTGCGAGGGGTTTCATCACGTGGGTTGAGGTGGGTTTGGCCCCTGATGGGTGGGGTAGGGTGCTTGGTGGGTCCCGGGTGGCATAATGGAGTGGAGGGGAGGGCAGAGTTGAGGGGCGTGGAGACGAATGCAAGGTTCTCGAAGGTCCGGTTCGGGAAATGTGGTGCTAGTATGCAAAATTACGTGTGCGTCCTTGCAAGACGTCAAGTGCACATCTTTGAGACTGACCTTTGAGAGCCCGTTGCCCATGGGGTGCAAATTCGCAAGTGAAAAAAAAAAAACAATCAACGCTGCTGGTGGTGCCTATACTAGCTTTTCACCGTCTTCGTAGTTAGAGTTTGGTTAGGCCCTATTTAGATGTAAAGTATTTTTTTTAGTATTGGAGAAATACTATGGTTTACAAAATATTTTGTTTTTTAAAAGCTATTGAGTGTTTGGATGCAATAAATCTTATAGTTTTTAAAACCATGGCTTGTTAAAACTGTAGTCTTCTTGAAGTTTTCACACATGACCTCTTTTTTCTAAACCACGGTTTTATGTCCCTTTGACTTATAAAATTGTAGTTATGTGAAGCTATAGTTTTCGAAAACCACAACCCTTAATTTTGTTTGTCCCTCCAGCTTCTTATTAGTAGTAAGATCACGTTTTATTTAGACATAAAAAAGATTGGTCCTCTCCTTTTTTTACGTGGGTGCTATCTCTTTTTCTAGCGTATTTCAATCGGATTTGGATTCTTAAAATCAGATAAGTGATACTCTCTTTGTCCTGTAATATAGTACATTCTAGAAATTTTAAGACAAATTAAGAAAGAATATAAAAGACACATGTATCCTCATTTTATTTCTTAATCTGGCACTATCATCAACATAATTAATGGTGATTGGTTGATAAATAAAAAGTATTTAATACAAAATTGGTATTTGTCCTCTAGAATGCATTGTATTTTAGGATAATTTTTGAATGCTAGAATACACTATATTACAGGACGGAGTAATGTACATGCCCAGGTTCTTCAAGTCTCTAACTCCACTGGTGACCTGATTAAACATCATTTATGTATGTAATTACTTTGTTGCCTTGTTTGGTGGGAGACTTACCACTACCTATAGTCTATAGGTAAAATATGGGACCTAAACAATGTAGACTTTAAAACAGGCACTTAAACCAAAGCAAGGTTTCTACTCAAGCCTCTAAAAGTAGGAGATCCCAAAATTCACTCCTTATTATATCCTATTTTCTATTTGGTAGATGCTGCTTGGTTTGTTTGTTGGGCACTATTGCACCTTGCTAAGCCAAGATAGATAACCAAGGCACATGTTTGGTTTCCTGGCTTCATCACCTCGAGAAATGCATGGGCAAGATTTTCCTTGCTCACATGAGATAGCAAATTCAGCTCACTGGCTAGAGCAAGATCCTTGTGACTCGCGTTGATGCAGCGAGGCGAGGCAGTGCTGCTGATGGAACCAAGCAGCCCCATAGTTTATCACCCTACCTTTGTCTAGAACCTTGCTCGTGCCACTACTAGAAATATCCACTTTTATAACGAAAATGTTATTAACGAATCCGAAATCGTCATAGAAGATTGTTTTTATGATGAATATTTCTGTTTTATCATAGATCAGTGGTGACGATCCTGCAACCCTTCCTTTCTATGACGAAATCAGGCATCGTCACAAAAAACATCATAGAAGAGCGCATGGTTTCGTCATAGATCACTCGCGCGACTCATCTGTGACGATCTCATTTAAACTTATGACGAACAAGGCTTCGTCATCGAACTAATTACATATCTGTGACGAACAATATTTGATCTATAAATGGCTTCGTTATAGATCTACACACTGTACTTTCTTAATTCGACGTGTACCTGTGGGACCTGCAGTTACTCATCCGTGACGCTTGCAATTCATCATAAAAGTCTCCGCTCAATCCTTTATCCATGCGACGTGTACCTATGGGACCCTTCTCCATCCGACGTGTACCTATAGGACCTATAGTTACTCATCCGTGACGCTTGCAATTCGTCATAGAAGTCTCCGCTCGGTCCTTTCTCTATCCGACGAGTACCTACGGGACCCTTCAACATCCAACCTATGGGACCCGACGACTTACGTGTCACTTGTACCTGTGAAACCGTTCTCCATCTCCATCCGACCTGTGGGACCCAACGGGTTGCGTGTCATGTGTACCTGTGGGACCATTCGACCTTTGGGACCCGATGGCTAGTGGGACCTTTCTCCATCTCCATCTGACCTGTGAGACCCGACGACTTGCGTGTTACTTGTTGCCGTCGGGGTTTAATAAATTCAAACTCAAAAAATCATGAGACCTAGGAGTCGAACCTAGGACCCAGATCAAGGAATAGATTGTCTTCACCATTGCGCTAGACGCCTGGTTGTGTTGACATGTCTTTGGAGTCCTAATAGTAGTATATGTTCTCTGTGTGGACAGATTGACTTTTATATATTGTATGTATCCCCTGCAAGTGGAAACAAATCTGTGCCCATTGGACTTGCGGCGGCGGCGGCAATGAAGGATCCCTAGTGTGATGTGGTGGCTTAGGCGTCCTTTTGGAGGCTAGGCAGCGGGTCTTCCCGGTGGAGCATGGCAGCATTGGCGTCCATGTACGTCGTGTGTCGCGGCAGAGGCGACAGATCTGATCCGTAGGTCTCCTTTCTTACCTTTTCATGTCTTCACTGTTTTGGTCCTTGCTTGAACATGAGAAATACAAGAAACATTGTAGCGTTGCAGATCTGGTTAGACTAATGCTGATGAAAAGAACTAGGAGGTGGCACTAGTTGTTTTTCTGTTGGTGTCTTGGTTTTCTGCATATGTTCAGTGTTCTTACTGTAAATGCCTATGTACAATTAGGCCTGTTAATTATCAAGTGCTTACTTGATTATACCTATCTGTCTAGGCAAACATACAGGCCCTTCGCTTCTGCCTTAAACTACTTTTTCTGTCCAGTGCTTACTTAATTCTATATTTCTGTTTCATATGCTCCAGTGCCACCGGTGAGTCCTTATGGTATTTTGAACTTGTAACATATTTGAGGCCATATTTCTGTGCCAATGGTGTCTACATGGCTGTTGGATGTATTAGGATGCAGCTCATATGTTTGCTTTCTATGTCTTCTCCTTGTTGACAACCAAGTTATCCATTTGGTTCCAAATAAGAGGAAGGCATCGAAAGCAAATCAATGCTTTGTGTCCATCATTCACATCATTGAGGCCAATAATATTTAAACTGCACATGTTGCTACTGATGCCAATGATGATCACTATCACTTATTCACTGACATTCTACTTGTGAAAACTGAGGAAGCTCAATTAACTACTGAAATTGTAATGGTTATAGCTCCATTAACTACTACTCTAGTTTGAGTTATATATATATATATATATATATATATATATATCTATGTGGCGCTACTCTAAATTTACATGAGGTTGTACCATGAAAATTATTAATGGTTGTTTAAGTTACACTTTGGTATGAGTTGTGGACTTCACTGATGGATCTTTGTTGGATTATTTTTCTCTTCAGTGATCTCATTACTGAGGAAGCTCTCATTGTACTGCACACTGACGAAATGGAGGAGGCCCCCAATAAGAGAAATGCACCGGCCAACCTCACAAAGGATGTCATTTTCAAGATCCTCCGCCGCCTCCCCATCCGCTCCTTGTTCTGCTGCAAATGTGTCTGTCGCTCCTGGAAAAACCTCATCTTGGACCCCAACAACCATAAAAAATTGTCCCAGACTATGGCTGGCTTCTTCTACGATAGTGAGAACAACAATCAAAACTTCACCAGCGTCGTCCGTGGTGTACGCCCCCGCTCCTTGGAATTATTGCCCTTCAACATTGACAATGTAGCTCTCTCAGATTGCTGCAACAGCCTCATCCTCTACTGGTGCCTTGGGGCTGATGGATACCGCTATGTTGTCTGCAATCTAGTGACCTAGAAGTTAAAATTCTATCGCCTAGCACCCATGATGTTGGCCATGCTGTTGGTGAGGCTCACTTGGCATTTGATCCGACAACCTTGTTGCACTTCTATGTGATTGAATATGTGGATGTCAACGCTGTGTGTGCAGGTGTGGAGATCTACTCATCTCAAACTACAGCATAGATCTATAAGGAATTTGAATAGGGCGAGCATACTGATGTGACATTTTACAGACAACCAAGTGTGTTTCTTAACGGTTGTCTGCACATTATGTGGCACTCTAGGAGGTACTCTATGATATTTGCAGTGGATATGGAGGGAAACACATGGAGGAAAATTGATAGGCCAGATGGTCTTCACCACTCCATGCATCAAGCTCAGGGTCACTTGTGTTTATGTACTGTTAATGGTCCCAATGATTCCAAGCTTTCAACCTGGATCCTTGAAGACTATGGTACTGATAATTGGATATTGAAGCATATGATCACCACGCGGATCCTATTTGGAAGGATTAATATTAGATTTGGTTTCCCATATTTTGATGACGAGAACATAGTGATCACAGTTCACCTAGAATGAAATTTGATTTTCTTTGCTAGGAAGGATGGAACAATCTTCGCATATAACATGGACCGCAAAAAAGTTTATGTCATCCCTGTTCGTGTCTTTTGGTATGGTAGACATACCATTAAAAAAGAGTTCATCTACAGACCATACTATCTTCCTTATGTTTCCTTGTTCTTGGATTCATTAGCAGAGCAGTAAATAAAGCTGCATTTGATGTATCTCTCTATCATGCATTTTAAATGGACCAATATTGTTTGCTTGTCTATGGACATGTTAATTTTCTCAATGATGGATGTTGTCATTATTTTAGCTAAACTAGTGTGCCATCTTTGTTTTGTTTGCAAATTGAATTATTTGTTTGGTGTGCACATGTGTTACGGTGGTGTTACAGCTCCCGTCACCGTTTCATCCATTAATTCAGCTGTAGTACAATACTTATATTGATTTTGAATGTCATGGGTACATGGGGTATGCTGATGAGGGCACTCCAAAATACAAAAAATGACACTTCAAAAGCACTACAATGCACCCACCAAATTGTACTACTAGGCTATGCTACTATTAAGTTAGCCAAACTTAAAATCAGTAAACTGACACAGTAACAAGCATCACATGGAAGACAGAGAAAACTACTGAGGATACTATCAGACGATGTTCAAATGTATAGAGGTCAGGACTTTCTTATGTGTGCAATAACATTTCAATACCAATGGCTCCTCTGCTCCACATTAGACTAAGGCGAGACTTGCGGTCGTACTTTCTTACATGTATAATAACATTTCAACACCAATGGCTCCTCTGCTCTATGTTGATGGTAGTTAATGTTCATCATAAACCGTCAATATAACTTATATAAATACAAAAAAAGGATCACCAACATAGGTCTAGGGGTTTAAACTAATAAATTCTACAAGTTTTGGTGAATCTATGTTTACAGGAGGATTTACTCATAAAATCATCAAGGAGGGCCTATTTGTCAAAGCAAATCACGTTTATCCGCAGCGAAACCGATGTGGGAAGACTCTAGAAGACTCCAGAAGGCAAACCACCGAAGCGGAGGGCAGATGGCTGCCATGTGGGGCCGGCCGGCCCCACCTGCAGGCCGCCTATGGCAGAACCACCTGAAATAACACTCTTTTAGAGGCGCTCGTCTTTCACTAGATACTAAACACCCTGAAAGTTATCTACATCAAACAGTTCCATCGAGCACACCTCATGGGAGATCTTGAAATAATCCACGTTTCACACTAGGATCCAATAATGAGTGCGAACTTACAAAACTTAGTCCATTTCATACAACATAGAGTCTTAGAAATTATTATTACAACACCTACGATGTTTGCGGCAACTCATCTTGCTGCGACGGCCTCCTTCAACAACACCTATGACGAATCGATGGCAGCGTTCAACATGGAAACGACACGGAGCATGACGACCTCAACCGCACCAAGAATTTCCAATTCGGGGTCTCGATGATCAAGGATCATGTGTCGTGACCAATAAGGAGCGCGTGTACAGGCCACGCAAACTAATCAAGATGAAACTTGCATCTACACGTGGCTACATGCGGGCATGCAACAAGATGGCACGAATCGCTCAGGTGTTGGTGTGCAGTGTTTTGCAAGTACATCGACACGCGACAGCATCTCGGTGGATTGATGTGCACATCAGCGTTGTCTAGCCCTGGCCGACTCCATCCTATCAAGTATGACTCTAATTCCTAGGTCCCAGCTCTCGCCGACTCTGCCTTGACCGAGCCTGACTGAGACTCCACGCACTCGTCCGACGAGGACTCTACGTACTTGCCTGACTATGACTTCGCGCACTCGTCCGACTACATCAAACCATCTAAACCAGAAGCAAGCTGTCTTCTTACGTCAAGCCATCAAGCGAGCCATTGAGCCCACATCCTTTTACTTGGATACTACGACTCAACAACTCCTCAACTCGGTCATGAATCAAGCTAAGTCACAGCTTTAATATTCTTCTAAATATTCTCCAATCTTCGTATATCGTCATAATATTTCTCCAAGCTATTTTCTCCATGTTTGCTCTCCAAATGATTTTCTTTCATGTATACCATCTTAAAGATGACATACAGCTAAGCCTAAGGTGAACCCCCGAACAGTCATGTTGACTCTCGGATGTCCCCAGAGACGGCCTTATCTCCGGCTCCTCCCTACATGTGCATGAGCATCTGCCCTCTGCGTTATGGGTGGTCGGTAGCGGTTCTTAGCGACGCTTTGTTCTTCCTACATGCACACGGGCTCCACGCTCCGCGTTATGGTTAACAGGCTAACTAGGGTTGGAGACTCAGCTATACACTAACTAGTCGGGCGATTTATATTAAATATAAATACATCTTCAGAATAACACTAAGTGTTCACACTAACTGATTGCCGAGCTGCATACGCTATTTCATCACCATTGCTATTTATTCTCTGGAGTTCATATATTTTTACATCATGTACCACCCATTCTATATATTTGTATTGTAGGATCATCATTCAGGTGGTCGGACCACCTAGTGCTCGGACTTCTCCACCGATCAACTGGTCGAACCGCTAGGTTCATGGACTTCATCGCCGACCGGTTGATCGGACTGTTCGTCGCTCGTGCTTCATCATCAGCTACGTGGGGGGGCTCCTCGATGCTCAGACATCGCCAGCTACGTCGGGGACTCCTCGATGCTCGGATTCTTCATGCTTGAGGACTAAGTGGGCACACTTCACCTTGCGGACATCGCCAGCTACACTGGGGGCTTCTTAGTGCTCGGACATCGCCTGCTACGCCGGTGAAAGGTCCTTGTTTGGTTTTGGTAATTGAGTGACAACTTAGGTGGACTAATTGTGTTTATGTGAGATACACAGGTGATTAGTCCACAGGTACATGTGTGTGAGCAACATATGCCATGAAGGTGAAAATGGCTTGGAGATGTTGCAAAGCTCACACATGTGATGATGAAGGAGCTTAAATGCACATGAGACATGACATTGAGTCATGTGATCAAGGTGGAGAAGATCAAGACAAGACTTGGCTTGATGGACCGGTTGCAAGCGTGAAGGGCAAGTCAAAGGCTTTGGAGTGATGGACCGCGTGGCGGTGAAGCTTGAGCAAGACTTGGCGCCGATGGACGATGGCAACGGTGAAGAGCAAGTAGAGTCAAGATCGATGAACCAATATGATCATGTGATGATATGAAGTGGATCATATCATTGTTGATCGTGTTGGTGCATGTGTTGCATCAACATTGAAGGAGATGGAATGGAATGCGCAAGGCAAAGGTATAACCTAGGGCATTTCATTTCACCGGTCATAGGTGTGTAGAGAAGTTTATGACCGGGTTTAGGATAGATGGCCGTACTATCAAGAGGGGCAAACTTGTTTGCATATCGGTCATCTAGTGCCACTCGAGTGATCTAACTTTGCATTGTCGCTAGGATCGAGTGGCGTGGCAAGTTGAGTGGCTAACATCCGTTGGGAAATGATTGTGAAACTGCTAACACACATACACATTGTGGTGTACACTTGGTGGTGTTGGCACATTTACAAAGGCGGTGGTGTTTGTAGGGGTGAGATGGGTTTGGGTCCCTCTCTCCCTCCCGCCGAGCTTGTGAGGCGGGATTCGGCGCTTTCGGGAAAATGGAATGTCTATTTTCTATTGCGTCGGATGCAAATTCTTGTGGTTAGCACACTTGAGCAAGGGTGAAGAGAATGGAGAAGATGCTGGCGTCGGTCAACTGACCGGACGCTGGATCTGAATGCACCGGACGCTGGCAGGCTGCGTCCGGTCGCGCTGACGTGGAGTGTAGCAGTCGCTGGAGTGTGACCGGACGCTGGCTGCGTCCGATCGCATTCGACCGGACGCGTCCGGTCATGCTCGGGAGCTTACTGGAAACGACCGGACGCTGGGGGTTCAGCGTCCGGTCAGTTGAGTGCTGGAGCGTCCGGTCAGGTCAAGTGACCGTTGGAACCGGGACACGTGGTCGTCTGTGGGCGACCGGACGCTGAGGTCCAGCGTCCGGTCAACACGACCGGAGCGTCCGGTCGTCCCGACCGTTGCCCAGTGAAGGGGTAACGGCTAGTTTAGCCCTTGGGGCTATAAATAGAAGTGGCCCTCGGCCATGGCTGAAGTGGAGCACCTTGGGGGACTTTGTGTCCATGCTTGAGAGTGCTTGGGAGCCCTCCATCACACATATACTTGATAGTGATCATTCGATTGTGTGAGTGAGCGATTCTAGTGCGATTGCATCGTGAGGTTGCATCGAGTGGCACTAGGTGATCGAGTTGCAAGCCGGTGGTGCTTGTTACTCTTGGAGGTTGCCACCTCCTAGACGGCTTGGTGGTGGTCTCCGTCGAAGCGCGCAAGAAGCTTGTGCGGCGCTCCGGAGAAGTGCTTGTGAGGGGCATTGTGCTCACCCCGCGGGAGCCGCGAAGAGCAACTCTAGTAAAGCGTGTCATTGAGCTACCCTCACTCAAGGGGTGGGTTCTTGCGGCGCCCGACGTGCGGGCTTAGCGGGTGATGCTAATTAGCCGCCGAACCACCAAGTGAGCGGTCGACACAACGGGGACTAGCGTGTTGGCAAACACGTGAACCTCGGGAGAAAAATCATCGTGTCAACCTTGTTCTTCCCGTTGGTTTGCATCCCCATACACAAGCTTGCAATTACTTTTATACATATTAAGCTTGTGTAGTTGCTCTTGTAATTAGATAGCTTGTGTAGCTTGCTAATTACCTTCTTGCTTGTGTAGCATAGAAGTAGCTCCCTTGCGTGGCTAATTTGGTTTTAGTAACCTTGTTAGTCACATTGCTTAGTTTGTGTAGCTAAGTATTTGCGCTCTCTAATTAGGCATTGGTTGCCTTGTTATTGAGCATTGCTAGTGAGCTTAGTTAGCTTTGTGCTTTTGCTTACTAGCATGTGTAGGAGCTCCCTTGTCGCTTAAAGTACTAGTGGCATAGGTTTGTGTAACCTTGCTCCTAGAATTGTTTAGGAGAGCTCTAGCTAGTCCGGCACCTTTGTTGCATAATTGTTATCTTTGCAAGGTGCTAGTGAACATTTATAGTGGGGTATAGTCTTGGCTAGACCGATAGTTTTAATTCCGCATTTGTATCGGTTAGCCGACGCGATTAAGTTTTAGAAAAGACTATTCACCCCCCCTCTAGTCGCCATCTCGACCCTTCAAGTGGTATCAGAGCCCGGTCTCTCATTTGTGGTCTTTACCGACCCGAGAGGATGGCGTCTAATGGGCTAGATGATTGTGAGAATCACATTTTTAAAGGCACCAACTTTGCACTTTGGAAAAATCACATGCTTGATCATTTTCGTGCAAAGGGACCTAAATTTTGGTGGGTTGTCACTAGTGGTCTCTCCCATGTCTTGGATCATAGAACTCTAACCAAAGCTCAAAGAGTCCTCTATGAACTTGATGCAAATGCTTGTTGTTTTCTATTGGATGCTTTACATTTTGATTTGATGAAGCAAGTAAACTATAAGGGGACCGCTCGTGAGATATGGGACTCCATCAAGGACACCTTCGGTGATTCCTCCACATGGGATGATGGAAAATTCATGAAGGAGGATGAGCCCAAGAAGGAGACACATGAGTGTGTTGAGCATAACCACAATTTGGTGATTGTGGAAGATTGCTCCACCTCATTGTCAAGAGAGGATGATGATGATCAATCCACTACAAGTTCACTTGACAAGGTTGATGATGATGCCACAAGTGTTGCAAGTGATGATGCTACCCCATGCACACTTGATGGTAATGATGGTTCATGCTCAAGCCATGATGATGCTACTACAAGCCCATCCGCTACACCACATTGCTTCATGTCACAAGGTGACACTAAGGTATCAAATGATGATGTGGTTGATCATGTTGATTCATATGATGAGCTTGTTAGTAGACTTGCTAGCATGACTATGTCTTTAGAAAATGAGAAAGCTAAAACATTGAAATTAGAAAATGAAAACTCATTTCTAAAGAACTCTTGTGAAGAACATAAGAAATTAAATAATGCTTATAAATCTTCACTTGATGAGCTTAAATTGAATCATGAGACACTACTTGCATCTCATGATGAATTATTAGAAAAACAAGCTTCTCTCATTAAAATATTTACAAAGAAACTTAAAAATAATGAGAGCTCATCACATGGGTCAATTGATCAATCACATACTATTGCTAACCCTTGTGATGTAGGCAAGAAGCATGTATCCACCTCTTGTGATGATTTATTAGATATGCCATGCTCTTCACATATAGATGCTTGTTCTACTTCTATGTCTTGTGAGACTAACATTTTGAAGGAGAACAATGAGCTCAAAAATGAAGTGAAGAAATTGAGCAACAAGTTGGAGAGGTGCTACAACTCAAAAGTCACCTTTGAGCATATGTTGAAAACTCAAAGAAACTATGGTGACAAGTGTGGCCTTGGCTTCGAAAAGAAGATGACAAAGGGCAAAATGAAGAGAGAAAGAAAGATGAAGAAGCTACAACAAAGAAAGCTCTCTCATACCATGTGCTTCCGGTGTCATGAAGTGGGACACTTTGCAAATGGTTGCCCTAACATCGAGAAGCTCAAGAAGCTAAAAGAAGAAGAGAGGCTTAAGCATGTCAAGTGCTTCAAGTGCGGCACTTGGGGTCATCTTACCTCGATGTGCCCAACCAAGGAATTGGTGAAGCAACAAGTGAAGCCTCAACCAAAGCCACAAGTTGAGCAAGAGAAAACACCCCAAGAGCAAATCAAGATCAACCATGAAGATGGTGGTGATTTGATGATAAAGAAGAAGAAAACAAGAAGGGGTGGAAAGGCAAGGCATCCAATGCAAATACAAGATGCCAAGATGATGAGCAAGAATGACAATGAGAAGAAAGTCTATGCTCATATCAAGTGCTTCAAGTGTGGAAGTATGGGACACTTTGCCTCTAAGTGTCCTAACAAGCTTGAGAAGAAGGCTCAAGCAATCCATGAGAGGCAAGGCAATGAGAAGCACAACATGAGCAAGGAAGAAAAGGCTCAATCAAAGAGGAAGTGCTACTCATGCCGGGAAAGGGGACACATGGCACATTCATGTCCCCTAGGTAAAATTTCTAAGCCTATTTCAATTGATAATCATGATATGCTTAGAAAGGATGGCAATGGTACCTCATTGGTTGCAATTGCAAAACATCCCGCTAATCATACTAAGGCGTTGCCTAAGTATGTTGCTCCTAACTTGAGAGGACCCAAAGTTGTTTGGGTACCATCAAAAAGTGGATGATTGATTGTAGGTACCATCGGCATTGGAGGCTTGGTTCAAATGATATTCATCTTGTTGATCATGTAGTTGAGCCAAGTATTTCTAAGTGATGATCATTATCCCAATGCCATGACAAATTGAATGAAGTCCAAATGTGCTATAACATACAAGTGTAAATTTCAAGTTGGTGGTAATTCCTTGGATATATTTGATGGCTTGCAAATAATTGAGATAAAGCTTGCTAGTTGGATGATCATGAGCTAACCAAGGTATATCTCTAGTTGATCATTTCATTTGGGTGCATATGAGTTGATTGAATTAGATAAATATGCAATGTTGCTTGCTATGAGATGTTTGAATGGATAATTGCTTAGTAATCAAGTTTGAATTGATTTGTGTTGGATAAATTCATGAGATGACATTTAGTAAGTGGTTTGAATGGATATATGTCTTATGGAAGTATTCAAACAAGTTAGTATCAAGTTTGATTCATATTTGGTCAAGAATAGCTCAATTGCTTGAAATCTGTCCTATATTCAAAATCTGAGCTAGCTGTGATCATAGCCATGTTTGAGTATTGAAAACTTATTGGATTGGCATGAAAATTGGATAAGAAATGCTTCGGTTTTGGAGTGGTTCTTGTCAGCTATAGTGCAGCAGTTTTCAGCATGTAGCAGTGGTGGAAGAATTAAAATTTGGCAGTTCATATGAGATCAAATGAAGCTAAAATTTTTATGGCTGCTAAGATAACTTAGTGAATCTCATCTCCATCAAATTTCGTGGTATTTGGATTTGTACTTTGGGATATATGATTATTTCTTTGAAGGGTACAAAATCTATCAGAAAAGTGACAAATATTGGATGGATCTAGAGTCACTTTGATTGAAAGGTCCTCAAGTTGGAAACATGTTTACAAGTGTTTGAGGTACCTAAGTTTGGTTTTGAGATGATCTAGAATCATGTTAAACAAAGAATACAAGGCCATTTGATTGAGGAGTGTACTTTGCACACTTTTGGTACTCAAATTAAAAGATCAAGATCAAACTCAAGATGAAAATAAAGTTTAAGTTCTAGTTGTGATTGGAGATCATTTGGTAGAAAGAAAAGGACTTAAACAAGTAGAAAGAAAAGGACTTAAAAAAGGGAATCAAGTTTACTCATCAAGATAAGTCCATCATTTGGATCAATAAATCAAATCATTTCAAATGAGTATCAAGAATGGTTCTTGGAGAGAGGTCACTTCTCCCTAGTGTAGGGGCTTGCCGCCTATGTGTAGGTAAACCAAGTGTGGTACTTGGAAGGCTAACATGGAAGTGGTGATCCGAGGAACATTTAAGATGCTTAGTTGAAGCAATTAAAAGGGTTGATCAAGAAAAGCAAGCAAACCCCAAAAGAGAGCTAGTCATGATATTTCAAGTGGTATTCTCAAATTGATGCTCTCATGCAAGCAAAGATCAAAAGATAAAGCAAGTCAACCACAACAAGAAAGTGCACTTGATCATAAGTGGTATTCATTTCATATGGGTGAAGAATGGAATTCAAAATTGGTATCTATTGGTCTTCACCAAGCTTTTAATTGGACTTCACATTGCTATTGGAGTAATGAATTGGAATCTATATGACTATCCTCTACTCCAACATAGCAAAGGTATCATTGTAATGTGCATGATCATTTCATCCCTTACTAGTATGCGGTTAGTGCATATAGTACATGCTTCATAGGATCATGCATTGCAAATAAAATGTTTGAAATTCATAGCCTACCACTATTGCTTGAATGATTACTTGATCTAGTGGTTAGTATATGAATTGGTTCATGAGCTAGTAAACCCAAGTACTTGACTTAAATTGGATTGCTAACAAGTGACAAGTACAACATTGGCAAGATAACCCTTGCAAGAGGTGTGAAGAAGCTTGTCATTGGTTCAAACCGGACTTGAAAGCTTAAGCAAATCAATTTAGTTCAAGTCACATAAGAAGCTCATGATAGTGATAAGAGTACAAGCACAAGACAACAATGCAAATGGATATCTAGTTAGTATGTTTCAACTCACAAGTGATATCCTATAAGTGGTACTCATGAAAATAGCAAATGTTCAAGAAATGGTCTTTATTGATAAATCAAACAAGTGGTTCCATACTAGAAGATTCTTTCAAATGGTATTCACTTCCTTCAAGTGGTATCCATACATAGTAGATTATGGTTCCACAAGTGATCCTCAACTTTAAGTGATCAAATAAAGAATGCATCCCTCACCTACAAGAGCTTAAGTGCATAAAATGGATGACCCATGCATAAGAATGATAAGATACAAGTAGTACAAGTTGCAAATTCTAAATTGTATCTACTTGTGGTGTCATTCCAATATTCAAGTAATGTCCATCAAAAATGCAAGTCTCAACCATCTACCCCAAAGAGCATACCTTTGCATCAATAAGAAGCACACCTTTTATGGAAATTGATGACAAAGGGGGAGAAGTTGTACAAAGATATAAAGCTTGATTGAATGGAGGAGAGATTGTACAATGGGGGAGAAATAAGATATGAAAGCTTAGGAGGTTGGACATGGACATGGACAAAGAGGGAGCAACATTGGAGAAAAGAATGGATCACAAGTCTTGGACAAGAGAAGCACACAAGTAGGGGGAGCAAGCTCATGAACTTTGATTGATTGCATTTGATATATGCATATTCATGTGCTTGCTTGCATTGCATAAACTTTTAAGATTCAATATGCATGCTTGTGTGGTGTATGCTAGTTGTAAAACTTGAATGATGATTTGATAACTAGCATGCATAGGATGATAGCTAGACACTTGGTATGCTTTTCAAGTAATGCTAGTACCTTGCTTTTAATGTTGATCTCACAAGGTATCTAGTGTTTTATTATCAAGTGATATCTAGCTAACCATGGTGCTAAGGATGAACTTAAGAGTGCAACTACGATTGGTACACGCTTCAAAGGTTTATTCTATACACCTTAGCATCATTTTGTAGTATTTACTCTCCCACACTTTTAATCTATGCATATGTGCAAACTTAAAGTCGAATACTCTAGCACATATGTAGGGGGAGCTAATACTACCATTTCGGGTTTGTGGTACTTGTCCAAAATCATTTTCACATGATAAAATTGCTTGGGCAAGCAACATGAATCCAAAAGAGCTTAATTTCCATATCTTTGTAGAGTTGTCATCAATTACCAAAAAGGGGGAGATTGAAAGGTCCTTGTTTGGTTTTGGTAATTGAGTGACAACTTAGGTGGACTAATTGTGTTTATGTGAGATACACAGGTGATTAGTCCACAGGTACATGTGTGTGAGCAACATATGCCATGAAGGTGAAAATGGCTTGGAGATGTTGCAAAGCTCACACATGTGATGATGAAGGAGCTTAAATGCACATGAGACATGACATTGAGTCATGTGATCAAGGTGGAGAAGATCAAGACAAGACTTGGCTTGATGGACCGGTTGCAAGCGTGAAGGGCAAGTCAAAGGCTTTGGAGTGATGGACCGCGTGGCGGTGAAGCTTGAGCAAGACTTGGCGCCGATGGACGATGGCAACGGTGAAGAGCAAGTAGAGTCAAGATCGATGAACCAATATGATCATGTGATGATATGAAGTGGATCATATCATTGTTGATCGTGTTGGTGCATGTGTTGCATCAACATTGAAGGAGATGGAATGGAATGCGCAAGGCAAAGGTATAACCTAGGGCATTTCATTTCACCGGTCATAGGTGTGTAGAGAAGTTTATGACCGGGTTTAGGATAGATGGCCGTACTATCAAGAGGGGCAAACTTGTTTGCATATCGGTCATCTAGTGCCACTCGAGTGATCTAACTTTGCATTGTCGCTAGGATCGAGTGGCGTGGCAAGTTGAGTGGCTAACATCCGTTGGGAAATGATTGTGAAACTGCTAACACACATACACATTGTGGTGTACACTTGGTGGTGTTGGCACATTTACAAAGGCGGTGGTGTTTGTAGGGGTGAGATGGGTTTGGGTCCCTCTCTCCCTCCCGCCGAGCTTGTGAGGCGGGATTCGGCGCTTTCGGGAAAATGGAATGTCTATTTTCTATTGCGTCGGATGCAAATTCTTGTGGTTAGCACACTTGAGCAAGGGTGAAGAGAATGGAGAAGATGCTGGCGTCGGTCAACTGACCGGACGCTGGATCTGAATGCACCGGACGCTGGCAGGCTGCGTCCGGTCGCGCTGACGTGGAGTGTAGCAGTCGCTGGAGTGTGACCGGACGCTGGCTGCGTCCGATCGCATTCGACCGGACGCGTCCGGTCATGCTCGGGAGCTTACTGGAAACGACCGGACGCTGGGGGTTCAGCGTCCGGTCAGTTGAGTGCTGGAGCGTCCGGTCAGGTCAAGTGACCGTTGGAACCGGGACACGTGGTCGTCTGTGGGCGACCGGACGCTGAGGTCCAGCGTCCGGTCAACACGACCGGAGCGTCCGGTCGTCCCGACCGTTGCCCAGTGAAGGGGTAACGGCTAGTTTAGCCCTTGGGGCTATAAATAGAAGTGGCCCTCGGCCATGGCTGAAGTGGAGCACCTTGGGGGACTTTGTGTCCATGCTTGAGAGTGCTTGGGAGCCCTCCATCACACATATACTTGATAGTGATCATTCGATTGTGTGAGTGAGCGATTCTAGTGCGATTGCATCGTGAGGTTGCATCGAGTGGCACTAGGTGATCGAGTTGCAAGCCGGTGGTGCTTGTTACTCTTGGAGGTTGCCACCTCCTAGACGGCTTGGTGGTGGTCTCCGTCGAAGCGCGCAAGAAGCTTGTGCGGCGCTCCGGAGAAGTGCTTGTGAGGGGCATTGTGCTCACCCCGCGGGAGCCGCGAAGAGCAACTCTAGTAAAGCGTGTCATTGAGCTACCCTCACTCAAGGGGTGGGTTCTTGCGGCGCCCGACGTGCGGGCTTAGCGGGTGATGCTAATTAGCCGCCGAACCACCAAGTGAGCGGTCGACACAACGGGGACTAGCGTGTTGGCAAACACGTGAACCTCGGGAGAAAAATCATCGTGTCAACCTTGTTCTTCCCGTTGGTTTGCATCCCCATACACAAGCTTGCAATTACTTTTATACATATTAAGCTTGTGTAGTTGCTCTTGTAATTAGATAGCTTGTGTAGCTTGCTAATTACCTTCTTGCTTGTGTAGCATAGAAGTAGCTCCCTTGCGTGGCTAATTTGGTTTTAGTAACCTTGTTAGTCACATTGCTTAGTTTGTGTAGCTAAGTATTTGCGCTCTCTAATTAGGCATTGGTTGCCTTGTTATTGAGCATTGCTAGTGAGCTTAGTTAGCTTTGTGCTTTTGCTTACTAGCATGTGTAGGAGCTCCCTTGTCGCTTAAAGTACTAGTGGCATAGGTTTGTGTAACCTTGCTCCTAGAATTGTTTAGGAGAGCTCTAGCTAGTCCGGCACCTTTGTTGCATAATTGTTATCTTTGCAAGGTGCTAGTGAACATTTATAGTGGGGTATAGTCTTGGCTAGACCGATAGTTTTAATTCCGCATTTGTATCGGTTAGCCGACGCGATTAAGTTTTAGAAAAGACTATTCACCCCCCCTCTAGTCGCCATCTCGACCCTTCAGCCGGGGACTCCTCGGTGCTCGGATGTTGTCAGCTACGCCGGGGACTCCTCGATGCTTGGACGTCGCTAGCTACGTCGAGGACTCCTCGGTGCTCGGACATCGCTAGCTACGCCAGGGACTCCTCGGTGCTCGGGCATCGCTAGCTACGCTAGGAACTCCTCGGTGCTTGGACATCGCCAGCTACGTCAGGGACTCCCTTGGTGGTCGGATCTTGCTACATCTCATCGGTGTGCTATCAAGCTGCTCCATGCTGTTCGGATCAGGGTGCTGATCTTGGGCATCACGTCTGGGGTCTTGATACGCGTATGTCAGACGACGTCAGCAAGCTTTCAAACTTCTTTTTCTTTGATCTTGCTACAAGATTCATTCTTCATCTTTTAGCAGGCTTGGAGACTAAGTGGGCACACTTCACCTTGCAGTGAATGTGCGCTTTTCAATTCAGGGCTCCACCCGTGGACTGGTTGCCTGCTCGGTCGGTCTTTTGCCTTTCTTCTACTTTCTAACCCTGGCACCATGTGACTACGTCACCTACTGTCAGGCTCGGGGACTAGCTGTGGGGCTATGGCTCCCGGTATCCATAAGACAAGACATGGGCCACACCCTCAGAGGTGGCCTAGCCCACAAGATCAATGCGTGCACGACACTGGTCGACGTGCATCGCAAGATATTATATAGTACCAAATAGGATACTTTCCTTATAACCCTACCCCTCCAAAGTATATAAGGAGAGGTAGGGGTCCCCTAGACGATAGCTACTACATATCATACAATACACCAAAGACACAGAACGTAGGGTATTACGTTGATCAGACGGCCCGAACCTATCTAAATCGCTGTCTCTGCGCCTTGTGTCACCATCCGGTTCCTGATCACGCGCACCCCCATCGACAAATCTACCATCACGGGATACCCCTCGATGGACTGCCGAGCATCTTTTGTCGACAATAGAAAAGTACATCTGAGCTCATCGAACTAGTGGATGAACTGAAGGTGAGGACAGAAAAGGCTGAAAGGGAGCTTGAGGATTCAAGCAACAGCAACAAGAGGAGTACAATAGGCTCAGTGAGCTAGTCTTGCGCTTAAACTCTCCTGGTAATTAACTCTCTGTCTTCAACTCATGTGGCTTGATGCGGTAAACATTTGTGGTCTGTTGTGTGGACGCATGTGATGGTTTGATGTTGTGATACTCTGTCAGTGGTTCGCTGCTGACGTGTGAAATGTTAATTGTGGTTATTTGATTGCCAGGCTAAATTGTTATGTATTCAGTCTATGCATTAGTGACGATCTCGAATTACTTTTATGACGAATTGATTGTACTCCACGTGATAGAACTAGAATAGGCTACGTGATCAAATAAAAATACAACATGTGGATGAACCAATGCATGACACGTGAAATAGCCAGAGCACAACACGTGGCTATTAAAAATCTGATATGTAGAAGGATGTCGTCAAGCCATGTGGCCGAATAAAAATGCGAAACGTGGACGGGCAGTGCCGTGACGCGTGGTCGAATAAGAAATGACCACGTGGACCAATAAAAATACGCCACATGATCCAATGAAGAAGTGACATGTGATCCAACCACAACACGACACATGTGCTCATAGAAAACTAACATGTGGAACAATAGGAACATGACACGTGGTCTAGTAAGAATCTGAAACGTGCAAGAACCAGAGATGGCCACGTTGTGCAATAAGAAGGTAACATGTATTCGAACCATCTCCAATACAACCGGCTATAGCATGTACACGTGGAAAGCATCTCCAATGGAAGCACCCACCAGCCCCCCTACCACGCTTGCTAAAACAGTTCTATGACGTTCTGTTTTCGTCACAGACCACGCCACTTCTACGATGATTTGCGAAAATCGTCATTGAATTTCAAGTGTGACGTGACTTCTATGACGAACCGGTTTTCGTCATAAATTCATCATAAAACTGAAATTATGACGAATTTGGCTCATTCAGTGACGAAAACTGATCGTTATAAAAGTGGATATTCCTACTAGTGTACCGAGCCCGACTACTCGACACGTTGCCGCCTAATGCCCCACCTGCTCGGCACCTTCTCGTGGCTCTGCCTTCTCCCGGACTCCTCCTTGGCTCCTCTTAGTGGCTCCCTCTGACCTCCTTCCAACCTCCTCCCATGGTGGCTGGTCTCCTCCCTAGATGGCTCCTCCACGGTTGCTTGGAGTTGGTGACTGGGCACCAAAACTCCCCTGTGGCGACTCTGTTGGGACCCTCAACCTCTCCTCGGCGTGTCTCTGTCGTGCCGGCCCCTTCTTCCCCAACTCCCTAGCCTCCACTCCGTTGCGCCTCTTTCCCCTTGCCCAACTCCACGGCCTCCACCCAACGCGCGAGGCATAACTCAATCGACAGAAGAGAGAAGGAATGAAATGACGAGCAGGTCACTTGTGCCGGTCTATTAGAATGAATTTGAGGGTCCTGATTTCTGAAATATATGAAAATTTCAGACCCTTAAGAATAAATGAAGCCATCAAATTAAAAGTATAGACGCTGATTCATGGGTTCCCGCCAGAGTTGCTGAATATCTTGGAAAACTATATTCATGCGTGGACCCTAGAAAAAATTCCAAGATTCGGCCTGTTGGAACCTGTCCACGAGCAACTTTGATCCTAATCATCCGATCACAACAGCAAAATAAGCACCGCATTGTGGAAAGAAAAAGGAAATACTAAAACTTATTGACCGTATCGGGCCTCGCGCCTCTCCACGTTGGGCCGAAACAGAAGGGGCCCAAACTCCAAAGCGAAAGCATCTAGACGACCCCTCGAATCGAATCGAAAAACTCAAACTGCCGCGACCGCCGCCTCTTCTTCCGCCGGACCCGCCCCCACCCACCAACCCCCAGGAGCCGGAGCGTCCAGTGCAGCGGCAGCGGCGACCCATCCCCATCCCCCGCCGCAACAACTCCTCGCTCGCCGGGCATCGGCGTGCCTCTCCTCATCCTCTGCCGCTTCGCCGGCCTCGGGGATCCACCGGGAATCGTCGGTAAGGAACAAAACAACCCTAACCTCCTCTGCTCTGCTCTGCCAGATGTTGTTCCCCAAAGCGTGGGGTTTGGTCTGCGGGATCTTCGAACTGCAACCCGAACGGTTCTCTCTCTCTCTCGATCACTTAGACTAGGGGAGATCTGGGGCAGGTGCGGTCTCCTTGCTTCGTGTTGGTGCGCGCCAAATGGAATCCGCGGCGTCCACGGTTCTTGGCTTCTTGTTCGGCTCGATTGGTCATTTCTTCTTCTTCTTCTTCTTCTTCTTCTTCTTCTTCTTCTTCTTCTTCTTCTTCTTCTTCTTCTTCTTCTTCGCTAGCGCGCGCAAGATGGATTGCTCCTGGTTTGGTTGGCGTGTCAGTGGATTTCATTTTCATGGCGCGGGTGCCGTTTACTTTGAATTCTTGGGCGGGTTCGAATGAGGTTTCTGGGGCTATCCATGCTCCAGTCTCCAGGGGCGGTGTTCTTCCGATGACGTTTGACAAGCATTAATTCGTTGTACCGTTTCTCTGAATGATGGACCGAAATCTTTGCTTTTTGAAAAGAAATTAGTATCATCTCGCTTTTTACTTAATTATTATTACTCTGGCTCTGAACCTCTGAATGAATGCCTAAAGTCACTGTCATGGTCTCTGTAACAGTCACTACTTGGTCACCCTCTTTTTTTTAGGGGCTCTTGCGATTGTACCCTCGTTTTGTGTCGAAACTATGATTTTGCCCCTATTTTTTTTTTTTTGACTTTGTGAATTTACCCCTACTGTGCTATTCACGAAGCACCAGTTTGCTCCTGCTCCGTCATCCACCCCTAACGGTGTTAAACTTTGTACAAAAGGACATGAATGCCCATGCGATTTTGCTCCTCGTTTATTATGCCTAATTGCGATTTTGCCCCTGTTTGGCCGAGGCAGGTGGGCGCTCTATTGCTGCTGCTCTTATGCACCGATCGGTGAACCATGCGCTCTCTGTCTTTAGCCTATGTGAGCCGAGTCTATGGATAGGGGAAGAGGAAGACAGAGCCACTGACGCGCGGGGTCCACGGGGCGAGGTGGCGCGCCCTGGTTGGCCCTGGCGACGATGCTGAGAGCTGGGCATTGGGTGCCGTCGGCGAGGCGCATCTGCTCCTTTTCCTTCTGAGTGGTCTACGGAAGAGATCAGACAGAGCAAGAGAGAGGGAGAGAAAGAGAGAGAGAAGCAAGGCGGTGGGAGACTAGAGGGCGGCGTTAAGACCGGGGAGCAGCAGCGACTGCCTCGGCGACCTGCGGCCGTCCTCTTCCAAAAGAGGCAGCAAGGGGAGGGGAAGAGCAGAGCGCTCGGCGCGGAACGGAGAGAAGAGAGAGAAGCAGGGAAGCATAAGGGCAAGAGGGATGGGGGAAGCAGAGCAGCGCAACCTCGGATCCGGCCAACGGAGGCGAGCGCGGTGGCGCTCGGCCTTGGGCGGAGCTGTAGGGCAGGGCAGCGGCGGCGGACGACCTCAGCTTCATCACGAGGTGCTCGGCAGCGACTCCGACATCGTCGACCGTCCGGCCATGGCGCGGCCACCGGAGATGCGGTGCGTGGGAGGGCGACGGCTCCGGGTCGTAGGCAGCACCAGCACGACCGCCGCCGCCGCCTGCCACCGCACGTCCGCGCCCGAGCGACCGAGCCGCGGCTGCTTCCGAGCGCCGCACGCCCGAAGCCCCCGCACCGCGCGTCGCGTGCCAAGCCCCGCGGCCCTCGCGCGCCCCCACACCGCGCGCCACGTGCCGAGCCCCGCCGCAGCCCCGCGCGCGACGAGCCCCGCCGCCGGGAGCCGTTGCCGCACAGCGCACTGTGCGCTTGCCAACGCCGCCGCCGCCAGATGCCCCCGACGCCCCGGTCGATGCAGCCGGCCCGTGAGAAAGGCACTGTTTCCATATGGAGGCTGAATATAAGGATAAGGGGCAATTTGGTCTTTTCGCCTTTCTTTTTTCATATTTTGATTTTTTTAATTCATTTATTCCATGACCATCTGACGGCATCCAAACCAGGGGCAAACGGATGATTCAATTCAAAATAGCAAGGGCAAAATCACAAAGTTGAGAAAACAAGGGTAAAATCACAATTGGACTCCTGCATAAGGGCAAGAACACCATTTTCCCTTTTTTTTAATATTGGCATTATGTGTTCTTCTTCTTGTTATAGAACATAGAAGAAGCATACTTTGTTTATATTGTTAGTGGGCAGCAAATCCAAGTTTTATGCCTTCATTTTGGTATGCTTTAACTGAAGAAACCATATGTGCCGATCGATTTATTCGCTCCCCAAAACTACATGCTGCGTTTACCTTTATTAACAGCCTGTATTTTGTGTCTTTAATGAATCCAGTGTATGCAATGGCTACAAGTCTTGGAATGGACGGATATGCAGAACTGCAGGTCTCTATGATGGATCCCACTGAAAAGAAGCCCGCCTTCAGAGGCTTGAAGCTGTACGTGAAAGAACTGGATTCAAAGACACTTCCTCCGTTTCTTGCCCGTTTGTGTGCTCCCGACAAGCCTTCCTCATACTCCGAGGAGGAGATCCTATGCATTTTCGAGACTGCAGCAGAAGTTCATGGCCGCACAATTGTACCGCACATTGGACAGATTGTCCCAGCAGTTGTCAGGATCATGGCGTCAGATTCAAGGCCCTTGCATAGTGCTGGTTGCTCCAAGGTGGTTTGCACAATATCCCGCTACTGCATTGATCCTCTGGGCAGAGAAGAAGAGAAATCTGAGATCATGACCTCCCTTTGCCGTCCCCTATCAGATTGCCTAATGAACTCTAACAAGAGCATCTCTTCTGGTTCGGCTCTTTGTATTGCTGCTCTTGTCCAATCCAACAATTGGCAATTTGCATCTAATGAGTTGATCAATGATGTCTGCTTGAAAGTGTCAGGGGCTCTAGAGGAGGCTTACTGCCAGACTGTTGTCCACGTTGGCTTGGTGGTTGCTCTGTTAAAACACAATCCTTTGACACTGGAGCCTTATGGACGATCATTGATAAGGTCGGGGTTGCAGATATTGGACCATAGCACTAAGGCAAACAATTCTCAGATGATTATGTCATCAATTCAGATGATACATTCGATCATGAGAAGCTTGAATCTGAGGATTATATCTTCTGAGATCAGTAGCATTATCCATGCTTTGGAGCACTGCCAAGATGGCTTTGTTCCAGATATCTGCACTGCAGCTTTTCAGGCAACCGAGACTGCTAAGTTACTTGGGAGGCAGGAGGAACGTGGAGCTCGGAAAAATGTCAGTCCTTTGGGAAGCTGTAGTGGTGGAAACAGCAGGAAGGGGTCAAATTCTCCAATTGATCATGCGGATATCAGAGACAGTGGATCTAGTGGATCTCCTCGTGAGTTACAATCTGTCCCTTGTTTTAGTGACTTCAATTCGCAGCCCCCAGTTGGACAATGCACTGGTATTCTTGGAACTACACGTGCAAGGCGGCGACTTCGGAGTTACGGAACTGACTTTTCACATGGCGTGTCCAACGATGAGCTTTTCCACACTTCGGCACGTGATTATCATGAAAATCTGGGTATCATAGCACAATCTGATTCTGCTGATCTTGTTAAGTCAAGTAGGAGGCGCTCCGATGTGTTGACAAGAATTGGTGATCCATGTCCTACTTGTTTAACACCCCGAGCTACTAATCAGGTATATATGGCATATCATCATGTAAATTGAGCAGTTTTAGTATGATTGACATACTTATTATATTAAGGTCATGATGCATGAGTTACTATTTGCTGCCCTTTGGAAATTGTAATGTTATTTCTGTTTACATTGTTCCTTGAATGATACCAGAAACAATCACTTTGACTTTTGGTGCAGAAGGAACTGATATCTTTTACATTTTCCTTTTCTGGTCAGTTTATCTTTTAAATACTGTCTTCCTATTCTTCGAGTGGTGTACTGGTGTATCCGTGTATGGTAATTTTATAGGCATGCGGAATGTTTCTGTCCTGTGATACTCATTCTTCAGAACTTTGTTTGCAGAATGAAGTTTCACGATACTGCACCATTTGTAGATTAAAGTGAATTCTTCACACTTTTGTTTTTGAACTCAGGCGTGCAAGCGGCAAGCTTTGTCAACTCCAAGGAAGCAGCTCCAGTCTTTGACCTATTGCAGTGATTCAGAAAGAGATGGCCACCGCCTACCTCCAAGATCAGTTTCAAGGTTGATGCAGCGCCCGGACCATCTTTTGTTTCAAAAGATTTTTCAAAGTGAGGAAAGGAAAGGCTACTGCAACTCGACTCAACAGAGGAACCAATTGCGTACACAGACCAGAGACTTGCTGACCGAAGACTTGAAGTTCCTCACCAGCAGCAGGCTTTCTGATAGTGCACGGGCTCCTCCATGTGAAGAACACCAATGTGATGGTGCTGCTGAACATCAGAAGGTGACTGGGATGGAGAAAAGAGAAACAAACTGTCGTCGAAGCAATCGATTAACTCTATTTATCTGTGCCATGGTCTTCGCTGCGTTGTTGCTAATTTTGTGGAAGCAGCAGGACCCCAGTAACGAGCTATACTTCGTACCTACTTAGCATATACCTGTGACTGTGTAAGCTTGTCCCTTTGTAAGAAAAAAAGGTTCTTTTTGTTTCTGTGCCGTTGTAATTGTGCATCAAGCCACCCGCTTTTAGGAGCGGGTGTGATGTCGACTGTCGACTGATGTGTTAGTATACATGGAATGGTGTAAATTGGTCCTTTTGATACAAATGAGGTAGCTGTTGGAAAGCAATGGAAACTGCCAAACTGGTTGGATTTCTGGCGTTATATGCTTGTCTGTGTTTCTGAATGTGTTTTGAAAGGGCAAATGATTTCTGGACGTTTACTTTCACTGCGAAAGGTAGCTAGCATGCATGATGATGGCAGAACCTTCAGTTATGTTTATTTTATCAGAATGCATTTGTCATGGGATTGCAGCCACGCAAGGCCTGATCCTGTCTGGCTCTGTGATTCTGTCTACAAGAGTTCATAGAGTCCCCATCGGAAGTTGTCACTTTGGAAGTCCAGGAGTGGCTTGCAGCCATGGATAACATCTATCTTACTGTCCGGCAGGTGCGGCTTGCAGCAATGGACGTATGACTATGCCACTCCGTTGATGTGAGATTCGAGGTACAGTTTTGTGTAGAATACTTGCTGATGATCGTAGCTGATGCTGAAAGATGGGTTTTATTGTTGTACACAAATAGTCAGGCATGTATCTGAACAGTCGAGGGAGATCTTGGTTGATTGTCTTGCATGGTGAGGTCTTTGTTTCTGTAAATGAAAATTGAATAGGGAAAACAAAGGCCTCTGTCAGTGGAAAACATATGCAAATTCATCAATAGGCTCCTACACGCCGTTGCCACGGTATCGTGGAGTTTGTCGTCGACACGACGGCGTCGTCCAATCCACGCAAGCTAACTACAGATTGTTTATAAATCCAGTCACTCAGTCCTTGTTTAGTTCCACCCTAACTTCCAAAAAGTTGCTACAGTACCTGTCACATCGAATGTTTGCGGCTCGTGCATGGAGCATTAAATGTAGACGAAAAGAAAAACTAATTGCACAGTTTGGTGAGAAATTGCGAGACGAACGTTTTAAGCCTAATTAGTCCATATTTGAACACTATTTGCCAAATAAAAACGAACGTGCTACAATAACCCCAAAATCCAAATTTTTCCAACTAAACAAGGCCTCAGATGATGCATGCTTGTATGTGTTTCTGAAAGGGCACGATTGCTGGACGTTGACTTTCGCTGTGAAAGCTAGCTAGCACGCATGATGGTCGCACAATCTTCAGTTATGTTTTATTTTATCATCTGATCTGACTGCTCATCTGTCCAGTCTGTACTTTTCTCTGGCCGGTTTGAAGTAATCAGCATGCATGTCAGCATGTGTCATGGGATTGCTGCAAAGGTTAGTTGCCAGAATTGCCCTCCTAGAAAAAGTCTCTTTATTTATCTCCCTGGACTATGATGCTACTAAGGGTGTTTTTAGTTGGGGGAGTTGAAAATTTTTGGATGTTATATTGGATGTGTTGGAAGAATGTCGGGAGAGGTTTTTGGATACTAATAAAAAAAACAAATTACAGAACTCATCAGAAAACCACGAGACGAATCTAATGATACTAATTAATCGGTCATTAGCACATGTGGGTTACTGTAGCACTTAAGGCTTTTCATGGGCTAATTAGGCTTAAAAGATTCGTCTCGTGATTTTACCGAGAACTGTGCAATTAGTTTTTTTTCCGTCTACATTTAGTACTCCGTGCATATGCCCAAACATGCTCTTTTACTGTAGGAGGCAAAAAAAATTGGAAACTAAACACGCCCTAACTCCGTTTCATTACCCAAAAAATGTGTACTCGTATCATACAACTCCTACCTCGACCTTGTAAACCTTCATAGGCATGTAGCACATTAGAATCTTAGTTAGGGCTTGTTTAGACTATCTTAATACCTTCGAGTTATAGGCCATATTCGCTTCTCTTATAATCCGTACTTTTTGGCTTGTTTTTTCAGCCGGAACCGTGTTTTTCTTTCACAACAAATCAACCAGAACAGTGTTTCGGCTTGTTTTTTCAGCGAAGCGAACGGGGCCATAGTAACCAGATAACCTTACTACCTTTAAATTGTAGTAACCAGATAAACTTAATCTAGATGAACGAGAAATACCAATTAGATTATAGATTGAATTAATTATAATATTTGAAGCAAATAGATTATTATAATAGCATAATTCATCTCAAACTTGTTAATACGAGAGTATAGTCGCACTGACAATTGCTTGCGCCCATAATTAAGGATCCAATGGTCCAAATAATCACACTATATAATCTAATCTAATTAGTAAAAGCTATTTAGAGATCGAGGCCTATTCTTTGAAGCCTAACTAGAGAACCCACCTGATACCATTCGATCTAGATTTAATGGTGGCGGTAGCTTCTTCTTCTTTCCCTGTCCTTCTCTATTCCCAAATCTCTCCTCCCTTCCCTTCCCTTCCTTTCCGAGCTAGCTAGCAAGTCAATGCCACGGTGGTCGTATGTATGTTGCTTCTGTTGTCATCGTCGGGGAAGGAGTTTAGAGCTACCGAATTAGGAGCCATATGGGGGTAGGGTGGTCCAACATTCGTCGGCGCATGGCCAAAGGCGGGGGGCGAGGTAACCAAGACGGCGAGGGCAACAGTGGTAAAAAGAGAAAGATGAACTTTGGTTCCATGAACCTAGACACCTCTCACCACCATTAAGGTTAACTACGAGGAGTGAGATAATAATACAATTATAGTATGACTCACAACAATCCAAATTTAAACACTATGGAAATGAAAAAAAAATAGAAAGAGTCCCTCTCCCTCTCCTCGGATGGTTGTGTTCTCACTTTGTCACCGCTAGGCTACTACTCGCCGTCCGTTGCCACCGCCACGGCCACGGACATGAAAGAAGTTGGTCGTGGTCGTGGACACGACTGCGTGCGATACACGGAGGAGCAAATCAAATGTACCCGACCTCGGTCCGGGCACGTGGCTGTTTCCGTCGACCCCACCACTGGACGCCCCACCTGTCAGTGACGGGAGGCTAGGCTGTTTCTGGTCACAAGAAGAAGGGGAGTTCCCTTGCGTCATTGAGTTGCCAACTCCACCGCACCGCCCCCAACTCCGTCCGCCCCACAGATCCCCCGCGTTCCCCCGTCCAGCCGTCCTCCTCCTCCTCCTCCTCCCTGCGCTCGCTCTCGGCCTCAGGAGAATTCACCCCCGAGCCTGCCTGCTGCCCTCTCGCGCTGCTATGGCCCAGGTAAATGTCCCCCCTTCCGCTCTAATCGGAGTCGGAGATGATTGGTACTAGATTTTTGGAGTGTTCGATGATTTCTTTCGCGCGCGGCGCGTCCACGGCCGTTTCGCTTGCGAATCAGTAGGTCATCAGGTGCGAGACCGTTCAGGCCTCAGGGGATGGATGATGCCGATTAGTGTTCCGACGTGCGCGTAGATCTAAGGTAGGGTCGTTTAGGCCTGCTGCGTGCCCTTGCATCCATCGATCTTCTCCCTCGACCCTGTCAAGTCAACAGTTTAGTTTTGAGTCTCAGGCTACTGTATGCTGCATGTGTGGGGGGACTTTATGCAGTTATTATCTCTCAAAGACGATTGATTGTATGTTGCTAATTTGTTTATATATGCTCGTTGAGAATTATTACAGCGGATTCATCCACCGTCTAGTATACTACTATGAGGCCATGCCAGAGCCAGTACACATGCTATACGGTTATATGAGATGATGACGTATTACCTCTGTTCCAAATTGATGGATAAGTCTCTGTGCTGCTTTGTGGGGCTGTTGGCTGTACTGCTGCCACAAGGAGGGGACTGCTGTTGCTGCCAAGTGCCAAGGACAGCACAGCACCCTTGACTAGCATCTTAGCATCTAGGACTAGCATCTAGGACAGCATCTTAGAGGACAGCATATTAGGACAGCATATTAGCATCTTAGACTAGCATCTTAGACTAGCATCTTGGCATATGCTTGGCTGCCTAGCAGCTATAAATATGTAACCCCAACCCCTCAGGTTGGTATGGCATTTGTGTGAGCTTGTGTGAGAAATAGACAAGAAAATTGCCCCAACTCCTAGTGTCATCCTCTCTCAATGAGAGTAAGAATTCTCCTACTACCAAGAGTGAGAATTCAGCGACTAACACAAATTATAGGCTGTTGCGGCCTTTTTTTTAAGCAAAAGCTATGTTGTATAGCCAAAACAATTTATAGGAGTACTGGACTACTGGTTATATGTACTTAGTGTTGTTCTTTGCATAAATAAAGGTTTTTTTAGTATAAGGAAATATAAGGGGTTGGCAAAATTGTTAAACTGGGAAGTGTATGCATTTAGTAGTAGCGTTGGTAAAGCTTCAACCATACGAATTGCTGGAGCTATGAAGTGTATGGAATCAGGAGAAGCACACCTATGCTTTAATTTCCTCGTTCATTCATTGATGAAAAGTAGAATTAGTCTGACTGCCAACTGATTCCTACATCTTTTTTTCCACCCTGGATGCGTGCAGACTGTCGTACTCAAGGTTGGCATGTCCTGCCAAGGCTGCGTTGGAGCCGTTAAGCGGGTTCTGGGAAAGATGGAAGGTTGGTTTCTCACTCTTGCTTAATCTTTGTGTTTCCTCATCCTTATATCAGCTATTAGCAATTTGTATGTCTGCCTTACCCTCAACTCTAATTGAGTGTTAGTTAGCAAAACTTGGCCATGCTTTGCAACCAGTGCTGAATGAGAATCTGGCATGATGGCCTACGGAGATTCTGGAGCAGTTGCATGCTTTTCCAAATTGTCTTTGTTATATAACTAGTTACCAAGATATTGGTTGATTCATTAATTCTGCCATTAACCGCAACAAAGCTTAACAAGATAGCAGGCTGCCAATGTTTTCAAGTCGTCCAGTCGAACCTAGTCGACATGGGACCGGCTAGGACGACTAATCACGATTAATCGCGATTAATCGGACGACTTGTACAAGTCGACGGTACCCCTAATCAGTCAGCAGGGACCGATTAGGACGATTAATCGTGATTAATCTCGATTAATTGGACGACTTGAAAACATTGCAGGCTGCTTTGTTTGTCTCAAAGTTCTCACAGAATAGAAACAGCTAGTTTCTAGGCATGGTCCACTATCTATGATTTCTTTTTTCTTTGTCAGCATACCATATTTGATGAGTAGCAACTTTCCACAATTGAAACAAGACTTCTATGTTACTAGGAAGACTGCAGCAGATAAGTAAGAAATCAAATGACCCTGAAATGCACCAGAAAGTTTTACTAGGATGTTATGCGTAGGATTGCAATCAAATAGCACAATCCTCTCTTCACAGAATGCTCTGTGGAGAAATTCACTCTCCATGTTCTGAGTACTAAATTATTAATTTTCTCTTGCTGGCTACTCCTCTAAATTTACCACTTCTGTTTATGTGACAAATTGTTCAATGGTGAGAATATGGACACAACCTTTCAGTTAGATGACTCTTTTGATGACACCAATAGGCGCTTTGTGCGGAGAATCCAAGAATCTGAGGTTAGAGAGGCGTTGAAAAGGATGAAAGGAGGTAAGGTGATGGGACCGGATGGTATCCCAATCGAGGTGTGGAGATGCCTCGGGGACATAGCTGTAGTATGGTTAACCAAGCTGTTCAACCATATTTTTCGATCGAACAAGATGCCTGATGAGTGGAGGAGAAGTATATTGGTACCGATCTACAAGAATAAAGGGGATATTCAAAGTTGTACAAATTACCGGGGAATTAAGTTGATGAGCCATACTATGAAGCTATGGGAGAGAGTTATCGAGCATCGCTTGAGAGCAATAACGCGGGTCTCTATGAACCAATTTGGTTTCATGCCCGGAAGGTCGACCATGGAAGCCATTTTCTTAATAAGATAAGTTATGGAGCGGTATAGGGAGAAGAAGAAGGACCTACACATGGTTTTTATTGACTTGGAGAAGGCTTATGATAAAATACCAAGGAATGTTATGTGGTGGGCTTTGGACAAACATAAAGTCCCAACGAAGTACGTTGGGCTCATTAAGGACATGTACAGCAATGTTGTGACTAGAGTTCGAACAAGTGATGGAGACACGGATGACTTCCCGATTAGGATAGGACTACATCAAGGGTCAGCTTTGAGCCCTTATTTGTTTGCTTTAGTGATGGATGAGGTCACAAGGGACATACAAGGGGACATCCCTTGGTGTATGCTTTTCGCGGACGATGTAGTGCTAGTCGATGAAAGCCGGACAGGAGTGAATCAGAAACTGAAGTTATGGCGGGAGACTTTGGAGTCCAAAGGTTTTAGACTTAGTAGAACTAAAACTGAGTATATGAGATGTGACTTCGGCACTACTACTCGGGAGGAGGAAGATGTTAGTTTGGAAGGTCAAATAGTGCCTAGGAATGATACCTTTCGATATTTAGGATCAATGCTACAGAGGGACCGGGATATTGATGAAGATGTTAGCCATAGAATCAAAGCCGGGTGGATGAAGTGGCGGCAAGCGTCTGGTGTCCTATGTGATAAAAGGGTACCACAGAAGCTAAAAGGCAAGTTTTATAGGACGGCGATTAGACCTGCTATGTTGTATGGTGCAGAATGTTGGCCTACGAAAAGGCGACATATTCAACAGCTAAGTGTCGCGGAAATGCGTATGTCGCGTTGGATTTGTGGTCATACAAGAAGGGATCGAGTTCGGAACGATGATATACGTGAGAGATTAGGGGTAGCGCCAATTGAAGAAAAGCTTGTCCAACACTGGTTGAGATGGTTTGGACATGTGAAACGGAGACCTTCAGATGCACCGGTGCGTAGTGGAATCCTAAGTCAGGATAGTAACGTGAAGAGAGGCAGAGGAAGACCGAAGTTGACTTGGGTAGAGGCAATAAAAGGAGACTTAAAAGGATGGAATATACCCAAAGACTTAGCCTTAGATAGGAGTGCTTGGAAGACAACTATTCACGTGCCTGAACCTTGATTGCTTCTGTTGGGTTTCAACTCTAGCCTACCCCAACTTGTTTGGGACTTAAAGGCTTTGTTGTTGTTGTTGTTGTTGTTTATGTGACATGTATTTGAATCATGTTAGTACAACATCCAGACATGTTATTGGTCAACTACTAACTTGTAAGGCAATCACTTGGATACTAGTCTTAAATCACGAACTTAAGTGGACGTAGATTACTGGATTGAGGTTTTCGGGTCTGTAAAGGCTGATTTGTCACTCTTGCTTAATATTTGTATTTTCTTTCTATCAGCTAGTGGCGATTTGTAACTGGAATAGGATGCCTTGTCCTAAACTTTAATTGAATGTTACCAAACCATGGCCATGCTTTGATACTTGTGCTGGACGAGAATCTGGCACAATATAATGACCTACAGAATTTTCAGAGCATTAGGCATGCTTTTCCGTTTTTCTCGATTTGGGTTGATTAATTAAGTTAATTTGCCTTTAACCAGTGGTTAGAAGATATCATGCCTTTTTTTATTTCTCTCAAGGTGCTTGTTTCAAAGAAGAAAACTGCTAGTTGTAAGGCATGTTTTACTATCTGCAGTTTCATTTTGTGAGCATGAAATATTTGAGTAGCAACTTTAATTTCCACAGTTGAAACAAGTAATATTCATGGCATGTATGGTATTTGAAAAACCGCAACAGATAAATAGGAAACCAAATGAGCTCGAAATGCACTAGACTACTAGAGATTTTGGTAGGATGTTATGGATACTGGATAGGATTGTAATCGAATTGCATAACCCTTCAGAGAATGGTTTGTAGAGAAATTCATTCTTTAAGTTCCAAAACTATCAAATTTGAAGTCCTCCCCCTGCTGGCTAGTCCTCTAAATTTATGATCTTTGTTTATGTGACATACAACATCCTGAGTGGTATTTGTCTAACTTGTAAAGCAATTTCTTGAATGCTTGTCTTAAATCAACTTAAGTGGAAGTAGATTACTTGATTGAGCCTTTTTACAAATTTGCTTTGAACTGCTTGGACACTAGTCTTAAATTGTCAACTTAAGTGGAGGTAGATTGCTAGATTGAGCCTTTTTGCAATTTGCTCTGAGCATATTAGGGTACGTCTGGCATGGATTCTCCAAACTCTCTCTCTAGATCCACAAACAGGAGAACCACTACTAAATGTTTCAGGGATTGAGGCCCTGTTTGGTTCTCTAGTCCATGGACTAAAAGTTTTAGTCCACTTTAGTCCATGAATTAAAAGTGGACTAAAGTGGTGTTTGGTTTCTTGAACTAAAATGGACTAAAGTGGAGAGAGAGGACAATAAATGAGAGGCATGGGTGTCCCCAACACCTTTTAGTCCATTTTAGTCCAGTTTTATGGACTAAAGGACTAAAGGATTTTAGTCCACTTTTAGTCCAAGTGTTTGGTTGTTTAGTCCAACTAAAGTGTAGATTTTAGTCCAAAATGTTTTAGTCCATGAGAACCGAGATGTAGAAACTTTTCTTAGATTCTAGTAGATACTGGGAACCAGAAAAGAAATCTGTTATCCCTGCCAAATGGTCCTCACTTATAAAATATACTTATATACCTGAGTCACTTAAATATACTTATATCTGTTCCTAAGGATTTAGTTGGCTGAAAATCCTCAAAGTGTTTTGATTTATTGCTGTACTTTACAGTATCCGAGTGAGTGACGTATGCATCGGTGTTGTGGTTGCTTCAGGTGTTGAATCTTTCGATGTAGACATCAAGGAGCAGAAGGTCACAGTGAAGGGCAATATAACACCTGACGCTGTTCTGCAAACTGTTTCCAAGACGGGCAAGAAGACTGAGTTCTGGGAGGCTGAGCCCGTGACAAGTGAATCTGCCGCAGCACCTGCTGATGCTACTACTGCCTGACAAGTTCGATGTAACAATACCATGTGGAAGTGTCCAGCAAAAATGTGAATGGGTCTGCCCTGATTGTATTTAGCTTCGATCTATATTACAAATAATTGCAAACTGCTAGCTCGATTTGTACATTTTACACTTGCTATTCGTGTACTGTGATGTTTTCGTAAGTTTGGGGAAATGATATACCAATTATTTGTATGATATATGTGTCTTGTTCTTTTAGCATTACCAGGCTACTTACTCGGTTACGTGTGACCAGCATACCAGGCATGGAGAGCCATGGGATCCAACCCAATCGTTTGGCCCTTTCATAGTTGCCGGTCACTGTGGTTGGAGCCTCACATGAGGTTGAAGGATCTCCTGGTGTGTGTGTGTGTGTGTGTGTGTGTGTGTGTGTGTGTGTGTGTGTGTGGAACCTGACTCTAGGTCTCCATTGGCGTGGCAAAGAAGGATTGCAAGAAGTGGTGCTTCGGGATAAGGTCATGTCATCATCGAATGGCCACGAAGCACCATGGTTATGAGGATGTGACTGTTGCATTCTTTGAGTTCGCTTCAAATGGTGGGCTTTGTGGAGGTCTCTGTTGCTTAGGTGTGTTCTTTCCAGTTGCTAATGCCTAATCGTGTTGCTTTGGATCTCCTGCTGTTGCTTAGGAATTGTTTTCAATGTAATTAATTGTTATTGAACTTTGTTGGTGATCCTTGTGAGACCCATCTTGCAAGAATCATGTCTGTCTTCAAGGATCGCGTGTTGTAACTTTGTTTTCCTCATGAAAAAACATGTTCATCAAGATTGTAAAGAAAAAAACTAATCAACAACTAGTTCACATTATACAACCAGCATTCACATTACATGGTTGTTATCTTACATGGAATTCAAAACTACTGAAATACCATTGTCGTCTAATGACATACTGAGACCATAGGTAGCCAGAAAGAACAAATACATGGAATTCAAAATTACTGAAATACCATTGTCGTCTAATGACATACTGAGACCATAGGTAGCCAGAAAGAACAAATACAGAGTGTGAATGTTAGACGATATCAAGGTGTTCAGATTTGAAAGTCCGACCTAGTCGAAGTCGGAGGCTCAGAAAAGGAAGCTCATCAAGCAGCCTAGTAAAAATGGGCAATAAAACTGGCAAAGTGCAAACTGCAATCGCCAGCCACAGGAGACGAGGGGCTAGAACTGTGTATAAACCTGTTGCAAATGCCGTGGTGGTCGCCATGTATGAAAGCCACATGAGTTTCTTTGTAAATGATCTGTAGTAAAGCAAGAACCCAATATCCTCCCATCTTGCAATGATGCATATGAAGGCAACAACAAGTGACGAGCACATTGCTAAGGTATCAGAGATCAAGAATGCTTGAAATGCAGCCTTTCTTGCCATGGTGGGAAGCCCTTCGCTGTTGTATCCTCCGGGCAATGTAAAAGCAGCGGCGAAGGTAATTGTTGCAACAAGTATCGCCACTAAAAAGTTGTTGCCTATGAGTGTCTGGGTCAGGGACTTGAAAGCCTTACTTGACGCATTAGTTACCATATCCTTGACACACTTATGAATGTAATAAACAAAGCTTGCGTTGTTGGGATCTTTTTGCAACAGAAGCATGGAAACTTCGTTCTGCATCAAGTACAAGAATGGCACAAATTAAGCTCAATCAGGTACTACTTACAGAAACAAGTATTTTTTAAAGAATTTGTAGGGGTGCACCTTTCTATTCTTTCTAAAATGTAATCTCCAAGTAACGATGTAATTAAGCAGAGCATGTGACATGGCAATATAATAAATATGCAAAAAATTGAAAAAAAGATGATACTATAAATGCGAAATTTGTATTGCGTATTTCTTGTATTTCTATTCTCTTTCCTTGGATTAGAGGAGACCATTTTTATTTAAATGTCAGATTAAGACGCGTTCCCAAGTATTGTAGAAATTTGATGTTTACAGATTAGAAATATTACCCATGCTATTTCAAAACATTTCTCGTGATAAACAATTTTAAATGGTACAAATAATCATTTATTTCTAGACTTGGCAGATGAAATTTATACAAATACATCAATTAGTAACCAATTTTAAAGGAGATCATGAGAAAGATTTATTGACCATTACTAAATAAATGATTATTTGTATATAGGCTAGAAGTCCAGAGAGCATTACTGATGGGATTTCGACAGTAGGACTGTACAGTCTAATATCTCTACTATGCCTTATGAGTTTCAATGGATCAACGTATGGAAAGCAAACGTACCCAGTCTGAAATCTTATTGGGTGTTTCCTTCTCAGTCAACAACCCCGAACTTGCCTCCCTTCCATCACTGGAAATCATGGTGAAGTCTGTCGTTGTGTGGTTCAGAAGTAATGCTTGAATAATTCTTGGATTGCATTTTTTGACTGCATAATGCAGAGCAGTTTTCCCCTCCGCATCTCGCATATTAACGAGCTTATTACGGAGTTGTTGTGACCCCATGACAAATTCTACGAACTCTGTGTGACCTGAGTTTACAGCTTCGTGGAGACATGTCCAACCATTTGTATCAGAATAGGGAGCATCTGGACAATGCTTAAGAAGCTCTCGAGCAACACCAACATGACCTCTTTGTGCAGCAGAAACAAGAAGAGGGCTACTACCACTTGTAGAGACAGAATACCCTGAAGACCAACCATGTTCCAATAATACTTTTAACACGTCAATCTTATTCAAGAACACAGCCTGCTCCACTGCAGTATTTCTATAGCCATTTTCTTCCGTGGACAGGTCAGGACGCTCATCTTAGCGATACCTGTAAAACAAATGAAGGCATCCCAAATTAACTGTTGGCAAACCGGCCATGAAATCAAGATTTTTGGATTATTTTTGTTCCATTTGTAAGATCTTAAAACAATAATACAGTAGTAGATAATGACCATGATAGAAAATCTATAGTTGTGAAGACAGTATGAAATTCCTAGCTCCAATTTCTAGTATCTTTCTATTGTATGTCTCACCTGGATTGCCATTTCTTACGGCAGCATGCAGAGCATTGAAGCCAAAGGTTGCTCCATGAGCAGAATCTTAAATTTCCAACAGTACCTTGGTAATATCTTCATAGTCTCTCATCACCGAGATGAACATGGGCGACTCATTGATGCTGTTCACAGCCCGGGCACCGCCCTTAATAGCTCCATCGCGAGCTCCCTGTGATCGCTGCGGATGGCGTGGTGGAGAGCGTTGCATCCATGCTTGTCTTGGCACAAGACATCCCTATGCTCATGGTTAAGGCAGAAATCTAGAAAAGTTGAAGCTAAAGAGATATGGCCCCTTGTAATGGTGGCGAGCAGTGGTGTCTCGCCATCTTTGTTGATGAAAGGCGATAAGAGAACCATTTTTGCCCAGAACAGCATTGCAGGCGATGTGGAGGCAGGTGTTGCCCGCCTGTGGAGTTGTTCCAAGCAGAACATCAAGGCCTTTCTTGAGTCACCAGACATGGCAGCTTGCAGCAGATCTTTGTCCATTTGAGGCATAGTGGTAGCTGTAGAGCCTTCAATCTGCTACAAAAGGAGAAGGTACATTTTAAAGAACCTCAAACAGAGGTAGTAGCTCTTCATTGTAAGAGTGGTCCAAAACAGAACGTCTGAAATCAAACTTCAACATTTCGCCAAAAAAAAAAAAAAATCAACATTTTAAACTACTACGGTACTGCTTCATCCAAGTGTTTATACTTGTCGCATGGAAATTGTTTTCTGTTAATAAGCATTTAGAGAATAAAGAGTGGCACCATGGACACTGTTAATGCACTCAAATATAGGGGTAAATGAATTACTCCTAGATGAAAGGTAGTAATAACCATACAACTGAAAATCAAGAAGCGATTATCACATTGACCCCTATCGTCTCATAAGTGTACAAGTATCTCTCAAGCAAGGTAATTAGTTAATTACTATGCTGATGATCAGCTACTATACCACAGATATATAACCCCTATTGCTTCCTGCTACTGTATGTAGTAGTAGTAGTAGCAGCTAGCATTGTGAGAAACAACAGTGCCTCTAAACCGTAGATCGGGGTAAGCATCTTACTTAGGGTTCCTCTAGTTCGCCCTGGCGTAGTTGCGCTGCAGCCTCATGGACGCCGGTGTCGAGGGAGCTCGGCGCGGTGGAGTCCAGCGTGGTGGAGACGAGGTCCAATGGCGATGCAGAGGTACGGCGGGGTCGGTGGGGCTTCCCGTCGCTGGTAGCACCCTCTTTAGATCGGGTTAGGTTTTCTGTTAGTGGGTCCCGGCGGCTCCGGTCAACCTCGTAGTTCGAGCCCTAATCCCCACCTCTCTTTGTATAGTGCTGTGCGACAGGGGCCCACCAACCATATTAGGTGTGCGTCCCCGATCAGGGCGCATACCCAAAGGCCCTGGGCCTATTGATGGAGATCAACTAACATTCTCCCCCTTGATCTCACTACCATCTTTCAATTTTATATCATTTACTTTTGTTCATTCCATTACAGATTAGCGCATAGAGCATGTTTCATCGTCACAGTCAATTGGCGATAGATTTAACAGCTACAACACACCACTCTGTTCTAAAATAGATACTTAACTTTGGGCCTTCTTTTGTCCAGGAATTTTAGGCTTTTCCTTAAACCCATGCTAGCTACATGTTCACTGAACACGTTAGGTGGTAAGCCTTTTGTAAGCGGATCCGCGAGCATCTTTTCGGTACTTATATGCTCAAAACTTATGACACGATCCCGGACTTTATCTTTCACAACATAATACTTTATGTCAATGTGTTTGGCAGCACCGCTTGACTTATTGTTGTGAGCATACTGTACTGCCGGATTATTATCGCAGTATAACTTAAGTGGTATATAGATGTCGTCAACCACCTTCAAACCGGGTATGAACTTCTTTAGCTAGTTCACCTGCCCCGTTGCCTCATAACACACTACAAACCGTCATACATTGTGGACGATGTAGTGACGGTTTGCTTTGAGCTTTTTCATGAAATAGCTCCTCCTACGAGAGTGAATATATATCCAGGCGTGGATTTTCTATCATCTCCCGCATAATCAGAATCTGAATATCTCACTATATGGAGTTAATCATATCTTCTATACGTCATCATGAGGCTTTTCGTTCCTTGCAAATAACGCAAGACTTTCTTTACTAATTTCCAGTGTTCTGTTCCAGGATTGCTCTGAAATCTACCAAGTAACCCGGTAACAAATGCCAAGTCATGGCGCGTACATACTTGAGCATATTGCAAGCTTCTGACAGCTGAAGCATATGCAACCACTTTCATTTGATCGGTCTCATATTGGTTCCTGTGACATTAAAAATCCCCATATCTATCGCCCTTGACTATAGGAGCAGGTGAGGGACTACATTTGTGCATACTAAATTTTTTTAAGATCCTTTCTATGTATGTCTTTTGTGACAGTCCTAATACCCCTTTACTTCTATCTCGGTGAATCTCGATCCCTAGAACGAATGAGGCTTCACCAAGATCTTTCATATCAAATTTTGAGGACAAAAACTTCTTTGTCTCCAGTAGTAGACTGACATCACTACTAGCAAGTAAGATATCGTCCACATACAGGACAAGGAAGATAAACTTCCCATTCTTAAACTTTGCATAGACACAATTGTCCTCTACATTCTCTTTAAACCCAAAATTCCTTATTGTCTGATCAAACTTCAAGTACCACTGTCTTGAAGCTTGTTTTAATCCATAAATGGATTTCTTTAGGCGGCATCCCATTCGTTCTTTTCCTTCCATGATAAAACCTTTCGGTTGTGCTATGTAAATATTTTCCTCCAAGTCCCCGTTGAGAAATGTTATCTTTACATCCATCTGATGTAACTCTAAATCATAATGTGCCACTAATGCTATTATGATTATGAAGGACTCCTTACATGAGACTGGAGAAAAGGTCTCATTGTAATCAATCATTTCTCTTTGCGTAAAGCCTTTTGCCATAAGTCATGCTTTATATCTCTCTATATTCCCTTAAGAGTCAAGTTTTGTTTTGTAGACCCATTTATAGCCTACTATTTTGGCTCCATTAGGAATTATCTCCAAGTCCTAAACTTTATTGGCATTCATTGATTTCATTTTAACTTCCATGGCCTCAAGCCACTTTGATGAATGATCACTTCTCATGGCTTCTTCAAATGAGGTGGGATCATTCTCCATTTGAAATTCTTCAGTGTTGTATACTTTATAGTCAGCAGGAATAGCTGATTTTCTAACTCTTTGAGACCTTCTAGGGGCCTCCATATTTGGCACATCTTTTGTTTGAGACTGTTGTTTCTCCCCCTCATGTGTGGCAATAGGTTATACAGGATCCTAAAGAACAGGTTCCTCATCATCATTCATTGTTGCCACAGGCGGAATAACAACAGGTGCTGGCACCACAGTATCTTACACTGTTGGTGCAGCGACAGCAGGTAGTGAGAAAAATGGCTCATGAATTATTGGAGTGGGCGCATACACCCGCTTCTCTTCAAGGTCAATTTCTCGAGCTACCATGCTCCCCCTCATCATTTCATCCTCTAGGAAGACAGCGTGTCTCGTTTTCACAAACTTTGTATGTCTGTCTGGACAGTAGAAACGAAAACCTTTTGACTTTTCTGGGTAGCCAATGAAATGACAACTTACTGTTTTAGGATCTAGCTTCCTAATATTTGGGTTAAATACTTTTGCCTCAGCATAACTCCCCCATACACGTAAGTGGTTTAGTGATGATACTCTTCCTGTCCACGACTCATACGGTGTTTTTGACACCAACTTACTTGATACTCTATTGAGAATATGAATGACGGTTTTTAACGCCTCTATCCACATGCTCAACGGTAAGGTAGAGTAACTTATCATACTGTGCACCATGTCCATCAGGGTACAATTGCGTCTTTTAGCTACTCCATTCTGCTGAGGTTCGCCTGATATAGAATACTAGGCTACTATGTCATTTTCCTGTAAGAACCTTGCAAAAGGTCCAGGAACTTGGCCATATGGGATATGCCGACCGTAGTACTCCTTCATGGTCGGACCTGACTATCTTAATCTTTAAATTGGGTTGGTTTTCAACTTCTACCTTAAATATCTTAAATTTATCCAATGCTTCTATTCTTTCTTTGATTGGATAAATATAGCCATAATGGGAGTAATCATCTGTGAATATTATGAACGAATCATAACCATCCACACTCTTTACAGGAAAATGGACCACAGATGTCTGTATGAATAATCTGTAAAATTCATACGCTTCGTTTGGCATCTTTCTTAATTTTCTTTATATACTTTCCTTTATGCATTCTCTGTATTGTTCTAAATCTGAGAGCTTCAATGGAGAAAGAATATCATTCTTAACTAGTCTTTCTAGTCTTCCCCTCAAAATATGGCTTAAACGATAGTGCCATAATTTCGACGACACATCGTGAGCTCTCTTATGCCACTATTTCCAGAGTAACTCTCTGTCATCAGCTGCTTTATCAGCTGGGTAGCGTATGTCTTTAAAGAGCCAATGAACTAACTTTTTATTCTATCGAGGTACTCGGTGACCGTGTCACACTCTGGGATTGAGCCTACAATTGTAGGTTCAATCGTGTTCTTTATCACAGCCAAACATTTCTTGTTGGCAGTAACCCACTTCCTATGCTTAAGGTCATAGGACATCCTTTGGGATTCAAAATCTCTCTCTTTAGTTGCCTAAGCGGTATCATCCTCGTTTGTCTCCCTCATCGGTGCTACAGGCTTAGTGGAACACGGTGGGGTGACTACCCAGTCCACCTTAGACAAGATGAAGACCAGGTTAAACTTTTTCTTAACATAAAAAATAACAACAATTGCATGCCTTAATTCCAACGTTGGTCAAAATTAAAACATACAACTGTTCTTATACACTAATTCTACATCACCGTTGGACAGAAATAGAATTAATACATAAAATCATTAAAATTTACAACTGTTCTTATACACTAATTCTACATCACCGTTGGACAGAAATAGAATTAATATATAAAATCATTAAAATTTACAACTGTTGTTATATACTAATTCTACATCATCATTGGGCAGAAATAGAATTAATGCATAAAATCATTAAGATTTACAATATTGTTATTAACAACGTTGGTCAGAAAATAACAACATCATAATCATGTCAAAATATCCTTTTCTCCAATTAAATATCACGTTGGTTCAAAATAACTGGAGAATAAACAATTTCTTTAGCAGCGGAAAAATAATTCAATTCAATGAATTTTGCCCACAGGACAAATCTCTTTTCTACTTTCTTTAAGCCATTTATCCATTTACCAGGAAATAAAACCTTTTCTGGAAAATAAAAAAGGAAAAAATGACTCCTTCGCTTGGGCTCAAAACCTACAACAGCTCGACCCAGCTTTGCTTGCCGCCATGGCCCAGCGCGAAACCCCAGCCTAGCAGCCACGCGCGCCGCGCAAAAAAAAGACTCCTTCGCTTGGGCTCAAAACCTGCAACAGCTCGGCCCAGCTTTGCTTGCCATCACGGCCCAGCGCGAAACCCCAGCCCAGCAGCCACGCGCGCCGCACCGTCCCCGCGCCCACGCCGCAACCTGGGCCTGGGCCAGAAATTTGGGCCACACATGTGCGGCCTGCACCGCTCCTCCTAGGCCGTAAGCCGGCCCTATCATCATCGCCCGTCCGTTTCGATCGGACGGTCGAGCGTTCCGATTAGGTGAACAAAACTCCACCCCCCTGCCCGACCTTGCCATCCCAAACCCTAGAACCTCATTTTCACCTCTCCTTTCTCTCTCGCGCGCCGCGGCGGCGCTAGCGGCGGCGATCTTGGTGGCCATCGGCGCCGGTGAGGAAAGCAGCCACTGGAGCAAGTCCAGCTCCTCATCCTCTCTTTGTCTCTCTTCGTCGTGCTCCTTTCTCCTCCCCTCAGCGCAGCCGCAGTGAGCGACCGAGAGACATAGTGGAGCATGGCGCCGTTGCTGGCCCCTCGCCGGTGTGTGCGCTCCCTAAATGGGTGAGCACGTCACTGTCGAGGGGCCTAGCCATGGCACCCGGCCAGAGCCCGCGCAAGAGCTGTTGCTCGACCTTCTTCTCACGCGCCAGCGAGGCGACAGCGCGGTGCATGGTGAGGTAGGGCTCTTCCCCTTTCCCTTTCCCCTTCTCCGATTTGGATCTTCTTTTCTCTTATCCGAACCGGTGTTGGAGATTAGGATTTAGATCTAGGGTTAGGGTTCGGAATCCGACCCACTGTTCTTCTTTTTTCTAAAATCGATTGCAGGTTTAGGGTTTGGTTTTGAGTAGACTTGAAGCTGAGCCCTCCTTATCTTCTTTCTTTCACCCAGTTAGGGTTAGGGTTAGGAAAACCATCTTTCTTCTTAGATCTAAAGTGGATCTGATCGGTTCTCTGCTTTCTTGTCTGTTTTCTTCTTGGTTCTTTACCGATTGGGGATTAGGGTTAGGGTTTGACTCACTGGAGTCACTATTCATCTTCCCCAATGAGTTCTTTGTGGATTTGAGCTCAGATTCAGGTTCTTCTTGAAGTCGAGTCCTTCTTCTTACTCCTTTCCTTCACCCTATTAGGGTTGGGGGTTCGGTGACCCTCTTTTAGATCCGAAAACCGAATCTTTCACCTCGGCTCTGTTCTTTTCTTGCCGCGCGCCGGTGAAGACGGCGGTATGGCATCTTTCCCCGCTCTGTGGCTGTGGTGACCGAGAGTGCAGTGACGTCTGCCACCCCTAAAAGCTCTAGTTTGGTTTTGGTGAATTGATGAAACCCTAAGTGCTAACCTCGTTTATCAAGTGATCATAATATAGGTAGCACATTCCAAGTGGCGAAGCAAATGAAGATCATGACATGATGATGGTGATATCATGGTGATGATCAAGTGCTTAGACTTGAAAAGAAGAAAGAGAAAAACAAAAGGCTCAAGGCAAATGTATAAATAGTATAAGCTATTTTGTTTTGGTGATCAAGACACTTAAAGAGTGTGATCATATTTAGGTTTGATAGCCGTACTATTAAGAGGGGTGAAACTCGTATCGGAATGCGGTTATCAAAGTGCCACTAGATGCTCTAACTCATTGCATATGCATTTAGGATCTAGTGGAGTGCTAATATCCTTGAAAATATTTGTGAAAATTGCTAACACATGTGCACAAGATGATACACTTGGTGGTTGGCATATTTGAGCAAGGGTTAGGAACTTCACTGGCACCCTAGATAGAAAAGACGGAGGTCACTGTAAGTGACTGGACGCTGGTCTCTAAAGAACCGGCGTGTCCGGTCAGTAGCAGAAGAAGAAGTGCAGCGTCCGTCGTCGACCGGACGCTGGCGCTGAAACGATCAGACGCTGGTTGGCTGTGTCCGGTCACACTAACATGGTCATGCACAGGGGAGTCGCCGTGTGACCGGACGCTGGATGAGTCTGGTCAAGCATGACCGGACGCGTCTGGTCGTGAAAAGTCGTCTCTGGATGCTTACTGGAAACGACTGCTGCGTCCAGTCGTCACTTGACCGTTGAGATCGGGCGATCAACATTTGAAGAGAGGGGACACATGGCACGCATCGCGTGACTGGACGCTGAGGTCCAGCGTTCGGTTGATATGACTAGAGCATCTGGTCACCCCGTGTTGTGCCCAGTGAAGGGGTACAATGGCTCTATTTCGTGGGGGCTTCTATTTAAGTCCCATGGCCGGCTCAAGCTCACTCTCTTGACCATTTGCATTGATATAGCAACCTTGTGAGCTTAGCCAAAGCCCTCTCACTCATCTTTATGAGATTAGGAGAGAATCCAAGTGTATTGCTTGAGTGTTTGCATCTAGAGGTACTTGGTGTTTGTATTTCGCTGCGGGATTCGCTTGTTACTCTTGATGGTTGCCGCCACCTAGACGGCTTGGAGCAGCGAGGATTGTCGAGCGAAGGGTGGTGATTGTCTCCGGCTCCGATCATGGTGGTTGTGAGGGGTTCTTGACCTTTCCCCGGCGGAGTGCCAAAAGGTACTCTAGTGAATTGCTCATGGCTTGTGTGATCCTCATCTTGTTTTGGTTGTGCGGCACCCTATTGAGAGTTTGGCGTGTGATGCCAATTAGCGCATAAACCTCCAAGTGAGTGAATCATCACAACGAGGAGTAGCTTGCTAGCAAGCAAGTGAACCTCGGTAAAAAATCATTGTGTTCATCATTTGATTCCGAGGTGATTGGTCTTCATTGGGATTCATTCTTGTGATTGTTTGGCTCCTTCTTCGGCACTGGCGGTATAAACAAATTGCTCACTCTCTTTACATTACCGTAAACTAGTTGTCAAGCTCTTTAGTGTAGCTAGTTGTGAGAGCTTGTTAGTTTGGTTAGTGTGGCTCTTTAGTTAGCTTTTGAGAGCACACTAACTTAGTGTAGTGTCATAGCTATTGTGTGGATAGAAACTATATAAACTAAAAATTATGGTAGGTGGCTTGTATTTTTAGTAGGCTAGCGCAACACTTGCTTCGCCTCATAATTGTCTAACCGATTTGTTAAGTGTTGTTGTAGAAAATTTTAATAGGCTATTCACCCCCCTCTAGCCATTAGGACCTTTCAACCCCCGGTCTCTTTTCACTTTACTTTTATCCGGTTAGGGTTAGGGTTTTAATCCGAAACGGATTGAACCCTTGTTCTTTCTTTGATTTCTTTTCAAAGCTTTACCCCATACTAGATCTACACACTGGCAACCTTGGCTCTGGTATCATTGTGAGAAACAATAGTGCCTCTAAACCATAGATTAGGGTAAGCATCTTACTTAGGGTTCCTCTAGTTCGCCCTGGCGCAGTTGCGCCGCAGCCTCATGGACGTCGGTGTTGAGGGAGCTCGGCGCGGTGGAGTCCAGCGTGGTGGAGACGAGGTCCAGTGGCGATGCAGAGGTACGACGGAGTCGGTGGGGCTTTCCGTCGCTGGCAGCACCCTCTTTAGATCAGGTTAGGTTTCTCTGTAGGTGGGTCACGGCGGCTCCGGTCAACATCATAGTTTGAGCCATAATCCCCACCTCTCTTTATATAGTGCTGTACGACAGGGGTCCACCAACCATATTAGGGTTAGGCGTCCTCGATCAGGACGCAACTTCCAAATTAAAACCCAGACTCTGATGGAGCAAAACAAGGTCACCAGGGCAGGGAGGGACGGAGACGGAGCTTGTCTGGCCTAGCCTCCCCCTGTCTTCTTTATTTATATTCAACGCGAGCGTGAGTCATGCGCCATTAAAAATAAATATTATAGATAGATACAGATAGGTTACGATTAGATGCCTCGGTGATAATATTATTTGGCCACCGTCACATACACGGGTGGTTATATGTTACTCCAACAACTGGTAGGTAGTATGAGTATATGGCCGATTGATTCGATATATATACTAGTAAAGAAAGGACATAGTATCGTGTTTTTCATAGGATTCCATGTAATATACATACATATACATGTCCACACGCCGTAAGCATTGCCTGTGGACCTCACGTCGCTAAAGTCGTCGTCGAACTCAGAAGTCACAACTCAATTCATTCATTAGTTTTTTTTATATGTTTATAAAACTGTGGATCCAGATTCCAATTCTCGACTCGTGTGTCATTCACAGTACAAGGATCACAGGCACACACTTAATAAATTATTTATTTAATAGATTGATTTCCAGAATATAAGATATTTGAAACCAGTAAACATGATTACGATCCTTTGACAAGGCTTGGGCTTCTCCAACATAATTCCCTCCGTTCTGAAATAGAGTAAGGAATCTAGCTAGTTTTGTTCTAAGTCAAATCATAATAATTTTAACTAAATTTATAAAAAAAAGAGAGGACAGAAGGTCACGGTGAAGGGCAATGTAAGACAGGCAAGAAGACAACAGAAAGGAGATAGGAGATTGCTCAGCTGTAGAAGCGATTGTCACGATTTTCGCCAATTTCGGGATTTCTTGGTACAAAAATGTGTCAAACCAATTCAAACTGACACACCTAAACTTATCCAAAATTTGGCGAAAAAAGCGAAATTTATGAGCAAGAATAGGCGAAAATCGGACGAAATTTTGCGCATCAACAGAAAAAAATGCTCTAACCTTTTTCTTGATCGATTCAGAGTTAACACAAGTTTTCAATAGTACATAGAATATTTTAAGTAAGCCGGATATTAAAAAGGACTCCTTATTCATCAGTTTGTAAAGCCTATACAATGCCCCAGGAAAAATCGCTACAAGTCTACAACATGCATCCTCCCAAAGCGTCGTTTTGCAGTTTGCACATACACGACTAATTAAACAACAAAATCTGAATGTGCGATGTAGAACCCTGTCGCCGACCATCAGGCATAAGTATTACTGATGCTGCACTAACCTCTACCTGTACCTGTACCTCAATACCTGCACTGCTGCCTCCATTTCCAGTCGCTGTGCCTTCCTCCAGCAGCACCGTCCGCAGCGGCTCCTCTTCTGTGACCATTAATCCAGAGATGAAGGCAGCATGACCAAGGCCAGCCAGCAGCTGCTTGCGCGACCACGGAAGCAACATCAAATCGAGAGCGTAGGAGCAAGCCGTAGGCGGCGCAGGCCGGCAGGGGAAGCAGGCAGCCTGGCCTCGCCTCGTGCGACGTCTCACATTTGCACTGTGCAGTCTGCTAGCGGCGAGCGCTCAACCGCTGAACAGCAGGCCAGCAGGCAGCAGGAGCGGCAGCCAGCACCTAGCAAGACGGCAGGAGCCAGTGGGGGGCGGCCAGCAGGGGCCAGGAGGCAGGCAAGGGCAAACAACCGCGGACGCCGGACGCCGCAAAACCGATGAGTCGCACTATCACAGCCTTCGGGATCGCCGGATCGGCTGTGGCCTGTTGGCCCGCCGCCTTATGTGCGGCGGGTTCCCAATCATCGCAGCAAATTCCGATGAATCTGATAGGTTAGTTTTCTTTTTTGCTGGCGCCCGGACGTGAGACGAGTCCGTCGGACGGCCATTTCCCACGAGCATGCCCCCGTCCGCTAATTCTTCCCACATGCCCATTACGCCGTCGTCGCGTTCGTACGACTCGCTCGCAATCCGCCCCGTCCACCTCGATTCGACTCACCCCCATCCATTCGCCCCGCCCCACGGGCGCACCCCGCCCACCCCGCCCCGTCGTGCCCCCGACCGTCAGCCCCCAGCATGCCGTGCGCCACGTCCGTCGGCCACCGGCTTGCCGCGCGCCCGTGCCATGCCACCGTCACTCCCCTACGTCCCCTGACTCTTGGAACAACAAGAAACATGTGCAACATGAAACACTTGAATGCAACATACGTCTGAAACAGATGAAACATCTAGAACATACACTTGCAACTTGCAACATGAAAGCACTTGCTGCAACGGAAGACTGGAACAGATGAAATATTTGGAACATAGTGTGGCAACATGTGTGTGAAACATGTGCAACATCCAGATCAAAACGTTTGCAACATATGTCTGGAACAGATGAAACATTTTGAACAAACACTTGCAACATGTCTTGAAACACTTGCAACATATGCAACAGTTGCAACATCCCCGATCTACTTTGCAACATACACATGAAACAACTGCAACATACCTCTAAAACACTTGAAACATGTATTTGCAAAATAGTGGAGGGGGAGCGCCTGTGCCGGTCAATTCCGGGCGTAGGGGTGGGAGGCGGCAGTGAGTGGCGGCGCGCGAGCACCACTGGCATCAAACACCAACGGCGCGCGTGAGCACCATCGCCACCAGTGTCGGGCATCGGTCAGCCGGGCGAGCGGCACGAGAGACGGGCGGAGCGAGCACCACAGCACCAGCACCAGCACGCATGTTGGGAGGGAGCGGGGTGGCATGCGCGAGGGGGCGTGAGCAAGCGGCGGCGGATGTGGCACATAGTAGCAGCGAGGGGAGTGTGCGTCCACGTTCAAGATGGGGTAGCCCCAAGGCACTGTGGCAGGGAAGGAGGAAGCGGAAGGGATAAGGATGGATGATTTTTTTTAATATAAACTTACAGGCATAGCGAGCGACGGGTAGAAACACCAGCAACGAGCGCGGTGGGTATGCGGAAGCGCCTGACGATTTGCTGATGTCGGCCATTTTTTAAACGTATCTCTGTGATTGGCTTCTGGGACAGGGCATGTAGGTCAGACCCTCTAGGACAGGCATTTTATTATTAATATATAGTACTTATAAAAGGAAAACTATTTTTGGATCGGTACTTTGATTCACGGTTTGAGTTATTCCAAAATACATAGTACATTTGCCACATAAATGAGTTTCAAAACTGAGTAATGACATTCTTTTCGAAAAGGAAAAAGTCTACATAGCCTCCTCAACTATTTAGGATGGACTGCTTCACCCCCAAACTATAAAACCGGATTTTCTACCACTTGAACTTTCCAAAACCGGTCAAATAACCCCCTAAGCGGTTTTGGATGGTGGTTTTGCTACAGTGGCGGTGATTTTGTCTTTTTTTATTTATTTATTTCCGCCGAATCTTTGAAAAATCATAATAAATTACAGAAAAGTCATAAAATAGAAAATCTAATTTAGTTGGACTACACATGAGTAGATCTACACAATGAACATATAATATAGTATGCTTTAATACAAAGTTTTTGTTGTAGCTTTAGATCTATGTTTTTCTGTAATTAAATGGAATAATTCATAGCTGCAGCTTCTTTGGTCCAATTGTGGTGAAATTTTATGGCGGGCTAATTATTGTATGCTTGAACTGTAGTAAAAATTTCATACTCATTGGATCATGTATAACTTAGTTATAGATTTATTTAGGTTTATGCTTGTTAAATCTATGCTTTATTTGACCGGGTTTGAAAAGTTCAGGGGATATAAAATTTGGTTTTATAGTTTGGGAGGTGAAGTAATCTACCTTGAGGAGGTTACGTAGACTTTTTCATTTTGAAAACTGAGTAATGGCATTTTAGCAGGTAGTGCATGTTTGATAGAGACAATGTGGCGAACTCCCTTTTTTTAATGGTATTTGGATGAAGCCCATTCTCAATAAAGGCAAATATAGATGATTGTTAGGCCTCCTGGCCCATCTAGATCCAGGTGTGGGTCAAAGGCCCAATGGGCCTAACCAAACAAGGAGTTGGTTCATCAGCCTGTTCGGGAGGCCGTATCGTATCGTAGATTATTTATTGCTGGCTGGTTTGGTGTGAGAGAAAAACACTGTTCCTGGTTGGAAATTTATGATCGTCTGCATATTGGCTCTGCTGCTGGTGGTTTTCTGTTGGTGATTGAACAGGGGGTGTGCCGCTGCAGCTAGCCCTTCCGAGCTGGCTGATTTTATACACAAGTATGTACGTTACGCGTATAGATATAGAATGGTGTATATTACATTATTGGCATATATCTGGCAACCTGATGTGCTGGTCGATGATACGTGCTCCTATCTGACCGACCAGTTGGGAAATGGGGGAAATCAGATCTGGTGATTGTGGAGGCCAGCAGGGATTATCTTATCAGACAGGAGATTGCATTGCCATCCATCCATCCATCTTTCACGTGTGGCCACCGCACACACGCACGCATGATTATGAGACAGGAGATGCATGGATGCGTGCACACTCCCCACCGTTTAAAAAAAAAAAAAAAAAAAAAACCTCCCCAGCCCCAATAGGCCACTACGCAGCAACAGAAGGAGGTAGAGCTGTGGATGCTCCATCTCGATCCTAGGAATCCTATCATTTCGGCGGCAGTATTTTAGGCCTGTTCGGTACAACTGAGTTTTACACTGGTGAATTTTTTTTTCTTTGGCTCGAGAAACAGCTTTATCGGTGGAGCTGAATCTATTTTGATGAATTGTTTCGTCCAACAGTTTCTCTTCGTTCTTAGAAAGAGTGAAATACCTACAATATTCTTTCTTTGTTTTTCTTTTCACATTTTTTCTTCTCTTTATTTTCTCTCTCTCACCTTTATCTCTTCTCGAGTTCTGCTCCACCCCGTGGATCGCGCATTCCTCCTCCCGCTCCCATCTCTTCAACTTCGCCGCCGCCGTTGCCAGCCCATCCGGGCGCCCCTGATGGCGTCGTGTGGCCCGGTGACCCTCCCCGCGCATGTCCCTGCGTGGGCACTCACGCTGTGCCCCTTCACGCACAATCGCCCGTCCCAGCGCAGGCCGCGCGCTGTCTGCCCCCGTGCCGTTCTTCCCCACGCCAGCAACGCCGTCGTCTCTCCCAGCTCCGGCCGCGCCGCCATCCTAGTCGTGCCCATGCGAAGGCGTCACGGGGGCAAAGCCGACCATGGTACATGGGCCCCCACCAGTGTAGTGATGAAGTTGATTGAAGCTAGTCTTGTTCAGCTTCTCCTCTCTTTCTCCTCGCTTGTCTAAGTGCACAATCCGGAGATTCACCCATGAGGAAGCAGGGTGGCGGTGGCCCCCCGTTTGGTGCGCGAAGATGAAAACAGCTCTTGAAGCTGCCCTTGAATCCATACCAAACGGGGTCTTAAATCTGACCCTACTCATCTGTTTCTGTTTGTCAAGAGAAATCGTGACAAGCATTTGGTTCACGTATACTCCCCACGTCGCAAAATAAGTATCATTCTCACTCCTCCCCGAGAAATCAAACACGTGTTACTTCAACCAAATATATACAAGAAAATATTAATGTTTATGATGTATAATTAGTATCATTAGCATTAAATATATATTCACAATAAATTTATTTGGAGATATATAAATGTTGCTAATATATTTTTATAAAACTAGACACAGTTAAGAAAGTTTTAAGTTTGATGAACACGCATGCCATACACTACTACAGAATGGACTTGTTGTCCCGGACGGTAACAGCCTTTAGTCCCGGTTACCGCGCCGGGACAACGATCCCGGGACTAAAGGTGGAACCTTCAGTCCTGGGTCATCGAGCCGGGACTAAAGAGGGACCTTTAGTCCCGGTTGGTAACACCAACCGGGACTAAAGGCTCTCCAGCCGAGCGAACCTGGCGCACCCTTTAGTCCCGGTTGGTAACACCAACCGGGACTAACGGTTCACCCTTTAGTCCCGGTTGGTAACTCCAACCGGGACTAAAGGTTCCTTTTCTTTTTCTTTTTTTGTTTAATTTGTTTTCAGTTCAGTTACACGTATTTGTTTAATATATAATATGTTTTTATGTACGTATTCTACGCTGCTAATATAAATACACGCATGCGTATAATTACATCTAATTCTCATCTTGAGCATTATTATATTCGAATAAAGTATGAAACTATATTATATATATATATATATATATATATATATATATATATATATATATATATAGAACTACTATTCTGTAGTTGGCCATAGAATAACTTATTCTGTAGCCACTTTGAGTTACGATAATTACTATGTTAATTTACAGTAACTCCTTACTAAGTGGTTTACTATAACATTATGGTAAATATTCTTATGTGTTATAGTAACCCAACTATTGTAAATATGTATTGACATTATGGTAAATTAGTATATAAAATTATGGTAAATAGAGGTGGCTACAGAATAACTTATTTTGTAGCCGGCTGCTGAATAGCCTCTCCCTATATATATATATATATATATATATATATATATATATATATATATATATATATATATATATATATATATATATATAACACTTTCATAATCTTGTTCTCGAAAATAACGATATCAATAAACATTTAATTTACATCATTTATTCCTTAAGATCAAAGTAGAACTCGCCGTTGGGATTTAGCACTTTTTCTAGAAGATATCCTGCTATTGACTCTTGAACTACTTTCAGATGGTCTTTTTGCATGACCCTTCGTTTCAACCATTCAGTCTTGTATTTGAAATAAAAGGAAAAGTATTAATACACATATATGTATATATATTCATTTAAAAATAAATAAAAATTGATATATACGTACTCTGAGGACATCTTCAGGAGTTCTTCTTATGTGCACAGTGATAAATTCACAAACGTAGTATCCACACAAGTTATTACCTTGCCGCAAATACCACTATACGAGAAGAAGATTATTCTCATCATCTCACACGTAAATTGAAGTACGATATAGTAATTAAACACGTGGGGAAGTGTATATAGTACAACTTAATGGTATTTCAACTACATTAAGTGGTGCCTTGCAATCCTTGCGATGTTGCCGAATAAACTCTTTCCAAACCCTGTGCGACCAATAATGTACGATCGTTAATAAATTATGACAAAGTCTATTCAATAATAGTTGTGCGCGAGAGATCGAAATTACCCCTAAATAATGTCTATCATATCTTGGTATAGTGCCCGTTCTTTTCTCAACGAGTCAAAGATTAGTAACCGACTTAAGTTTAACTTAATGACAATGAGTATCCAGTGAAACTGCATTGGTTTATACACACACGTACATGCATATAAGTTGTATTGATATTACATAAAATGTGTAGACTACATTATTATTAACACTTACTCAAAGTTGTACGGGAAAAGTATTGTTGTCTTGTCGTGCTGCTTCACAAAGAACATCATGATATTCTCCTGTGCTTCAGATACCCATCGCTCCTTGACAATAATACCGGTTTTGAATACGATATAAGGATCAATGAAGCCAACACTGGTGTCTTGTATTCTTTGGAGCTCTGACATCTGGAATCTGTATATAAATATAAGTTACATGTGAGGATAATTATATACACGTACGCATGGAAGTGAGTTTATTAAATAAAAGTAAGAATCACTTACAAACAAAAGGAGCTAATGATTGATTTGTCCAGAGCGTCCATGTGGTATAGTTGATGCAATTCTTCGAAACTAATATGTAAGATGTCATCGCTACGGAAGTAATGATGGTCTCTAAATCTGACAAAGATCCACTGCTCACCCCTGCCACACGCCTGCATGTACCACTTGTTGAGCAAGTACATTTGCGTACCCAATTCATTCAGAGCCGCAGGGTTGTACAGACTTTTGCCATATTTATAAGTCTTCCAGGTATCAACTTCCAGGTTCTGGATTGGAGCTTTGCCCGTCAATTGATCCAAGGTTAAACCAGTATCTTGAAAAAAAGCATTAAGGACTTGAACCGACACTTCTCCAAAGTTGTCTGGTCGATAGACTTCTATGTTGGAACCATATTGATTAGCAACAACAAGATTTTGCATTGGTTGCTTCTGTTGTCCGAGCTGTGGGACATCCTTCCCTGATGCTCTTTTCCTTTTCTTATCTGCATCATGTGACTTCACGAGGGAGCGATCATAGTCTGATAGTGGCGAAGGCTTACGAAGTTCAATCATCTTTTTCTTGTGAGCATCGACCTTCTGCCTCAGCACCTCTCGTGGTAGGTAAAAGTACGGCTTCTCCTTAAGCTTCGCTTGACTCTTCTTTTTGGTATCTATAAAAAAATCTTTCACTTTTTTGTCTTCTTCAGCTGCTATTTGCTCATCAGTTTTTTCAGAAAGTATTTCTTGAGAAATAACTCTTTTTCTCGGGGTCTTCTTTGCCGCCGGGACCTTAGACGTCTTTGTAGTGCGTCGCTGTGGAGGGGGTGGGGGCGGTGTTGGAGACCGGCATGGAGGCGATGTGGCCGGTGTTGGTGGAGACCGGCGTGGAGGCGTTGGAGATCGTTGTGGAGGCGGTGGGGCCGGTGTAGGAGTTGGAGATCGTTGTGGAGGCGATGGGGCCGGTGTAGGAGTTGGCGATCGCCGTGGGGATGAAGTCGTCTCGCCCCCCACGACGCTGTGATGAGATGGGGAATGAATGATTAGGCTAGGCTGGGGGGAGACCCTGCTACAAAAACAAGTTGTGTGTCAATTATTTTTTAAGCCAATAGAAAATTAATGGAAAATAATATTTCATTCACTTTCATTCGTACCTAGGGTGAGGTAGGGGAAGCGGTGGCGCCCCAGGAATGATGATGAAGCGTTTGCGCCATTGAATAAATGTCTTTTCTGCTTCTCCTAGTGTCTTCTCCCCATCACCGCCTTCAATGTCAAGAGGAACATTGCTGTAACCTTTGAGCACTCTATCGACCGAGACGCTAGCATATCCAGGTTGAATAACTGACCCATGGATTCTTGATGTCTTCGTTCGGTCTATTAGAGATACAACCCCGACAGCCACCATGATTGATGCATTATTACCATCTGGAATGTGCAGCTCACATGTTGTTAGAGGCTCGGTAATGTCATCAACAGGGAAGCGCAACCCAGCGTCGTCTTGAATAACTGGCAACTCCATAGAAGCACAACTGCTTTTCATCTAACCAACGGGGCTAATGGTGACTCTCGACGTTGATTGCGATTGCATTTGACTCATTGCTAGCTGCACTTGCCTCTTGATCTCCTCCTGCATTCTTGCCTCAAGAGATTTTTCTCGTTCACGTGATTCAAGCAATGCTTGTCGTGACTCGTCAACAAATTGCTCCAATACACGGATTCGTTCTGCCTCCTCATCCTTCTTTCTTTGGCGGCTTCTGTAGGTATCCTTGTCTGCTGGGAATGCGTGTAGCCACGGAACCGCCCTATAGCCTCTTGTTCGACCGCCGTGTTCAGGATTCTCTAGTGCATATGTCAATTCATCCTTCTCTCTGTTGGGCTTGAAAACACCACTATCAGCTTCTTCCCTAGCACGAGCTAGTCTCTGTGTTGCTCTCTCAATTTTTTGGCCGAAAATTAGCTTGCCAGTGTCTAGGTCTAGGCTTCCCCCATGAGCGTAGAACCAATTCTTCGCGCGTTGAGGCCAGTTCTTCTCTATTGTTTCAGGTATGATTCTCTTGGCAGTAATCTCTGCTTCTAGGTTCTGCCACTTGGGAATAGCACTCTTATAACCACCTGATCCCATGCGATGATGGTATTGCTTCTGTCGGGCATTCTGCCAATTCCTCATCACACGTTCCTCACTGTCTTGGGATGCCTTGTATTCTACGAAGGTATTCCAATGGGACTCCAACTTGACAAACGCCTTAGCATTGAAATTCGGCATAGCATTCTTCAAGATAAACTTTTTATACAATGTCTTCTTCCAACTCTAGAACAATGTTGCCATCTTCTTCATTGTCCAATCCCTCACTAGCTCCTTCAAAGCATCATCTGCTTGTAATGTGAAATGCTGAGTGATATCTCTCCAAGCTAGGTTCTTGTCACGATCAGATACAAAACTAACATTAGGAGCGGATATCTTCTGCTTCCATTCACGAGCACTAACTGGGATCCTATCCCTTACAACGAACCCACATTGATTGACATATGTCTGAGCATGTGGTCCCAATGGTTTGCCAATGTCGGTGTCGAATTCTGATATTATGAAACGGCCCTCTAATGGCTTTTTTGGCCCTCGAACTTTCCTACTTTTGTCGGTGGTTGATGTAGATTCAGAGACCGGCTACATGAGTAGAAACACAATGATTAACAACAAATATACGTACGCATGCATCTATAAGAGATGATAGATAATCGAATATACCTCGCCAGTATTTTCTTGCGCGACAATTTGTTGATCTTCAACCACCGGCATATTCAGGATATCCTCATAATCAGCAAAGTACTGACTCGTGTCATCTATATCCACATTGGTGCCGGCGTTGATAATATCCGCCATTATGTCATCACTCAAGTTATCATTTGGAGCAGCCATTTATATCTTCAAGATAACACATAGATAGAATTACTATGGTACATAACATAAGTACATGTGATAACACATATAGAATTACTAAATCTAATTAAATATAATAAAATATAATATTTCATCAACATGGAAATAAGTAGATGTATATATATACACATAGAATGATACAATATATTTTCTCTCTCTCTCAACACATAGAAATAAGTGCATATGTCTATATCTCTAGATATGCATGTGATACACATAGAATGTCTCTCTAGATACAATTTTCTCTCTCTCTCAACACATGAAAATAAGTACATGTATATATACATATAGAAATAATTAAGTACATATGTATACATATAGAATCTCTCTCTAGATATAATATATATAGAGAGATATAATATATAATTACTAAATCCAATTAAATAAATCTAACATGAAATTAGATAAACTAGTAAGATAATACATTTTAATCTAACATATATCAAAAACTATAATAAAAAACTATCTAAAAAACTATCTAAATAAAATACTAATTAAATTTTAATACATTTAAATCTAATATATCAAAAACTATCTAAAAATAACTAAAAAACTAATAATAAACTACATGTACTTATTTTAATCTAACATACAGCCGAGACTTTGTAAAAAAAATCTAAAAAACATGGCCGATCGAGAGCAGCAGATCATATCGAGTTCGACGGAGGCCGTACGGCGTGGGCGCGCGGGAAGAGCGTCGGCAACGGATGGTGGGGTCGGGTGCGACGGCGGAGACGGGATGCGGCGATGCGGGCCTGGAGAATGGCGCGGCCGGGCGGGGGTAGACGACGACGGCAGCGCGACAGAGACGAGCTCGACGACGGCGGATGGCGCGGCCAGGCGGGCGGCTGAGCGACGGAGGCGAGATCGAAGATGAACAGAATAGACGTTCGATATATATAGCCTGTGACCCTTTAGTCCCGGCTGGTAATACCAACCGGGACTAAAGGTCCAACCCTTTAGTCCCGGTTGGTCTTACCAGCCGGGACTAAATGTCCTTTAGTCCCGGCTCGTGTTGCCAGCCGGGACTAAAAGTATTTTTTGGCGGGCACCGAAATTGCCGCCCACCCTTTAGTCCCGGTTCTTGGTCTGGGCCAGGACTGAAGCCCTAAAAAAATTGCCAACCCGCCAGCGTAATTGGAAAGGCCTGGGATTTTGTTTTTATTTAATACTAGGTTAATCAATTAATTCTATAGCAACTTCAATACTTTGTAATATTTATTTTAAAAAATACTATTGATTAACTAATTATTTATTGTAAATAGGAAAATTTTGTAACCTAAAGTTTTTAATTTCTTTTATGAATATAGAATATAAATGTTACTAATACTAAGTATTTTGTTAATGCAAAAATATATTTCTAACTTAAAATTAATAAAACTAATATTATTCGATAGGAAATTTATTATCACATTATTGTAACGTCAATGTTTCAATTTTTTCTCGGTTTTTGACCAAAATTGACAGGAATTTTTTGTTGAACCTATAAAAATAGAGAAATGTAGTCTTTTTTGTTCTACAGCTTTCTCAAATGAAAAAATGGCCTATATAAGGATTGTATATATTGATAAGCTTAACAAACTCGGTATTCAAAACTTTTCAATTTGAGACAATTTAGGGTCCCAAAAACTAGTTTGTATGCGTTGAAATTTAAAAATCACAAATTTGAACCGTCTAAACTTTCTCAAATGGAAAGTTGACCAAAACAACAATTGTAGATGTTTTTGAGTTTAACAAACTTGGTATTCAAAACTTTTCAATTTGAAGTCATTTAGAGTTCATAATACTAGAGTCAAAGTGTTGTTTTTTTATTTGACCAAATTTGACTTGGTCAAACTTGCTCAAATGAGACACTAAATGACCTCAGATGAAAAAACTCTGAATACCAAGTTTGATCATCTCAGAAAGATCTACAATTATTACATAGCTTATTTTCCCATTTGAGAAATTTTTATCAAACACTAGTCACAACTTCTTGGATCTCATATATACTTTCTAAAACTATGTCACACACTTGTGAAATTTGAACTACATTTTGTTCAAGCTTTCTCAAATGAAAAAATGGCCTATATAAGAATTGTATATATTGATGAGCTTAACAAACTCGGTATTCAAAACTTTTCAATTTGAGACAATCTAGGGTCCTGAAAACTAGTTTGTAGGCGTCGAAATTTAAAAATCACAAATTTGAATGATTCAAACTTTCTCAAATGGAAAGTTGACCAAAACAATAATTGTAGATCTTTTTGAGTTTAACAAACTTGGTATTCAAAACTTTTCAATTTGAAGTCATTTAGAGTTCATAACACTAGAGTCAAAGTGTTGTTTTTTTATTTGACCAAATTTGACTTGGTCAAACTTGCTCAAATGAGATACTAAATGACCTCAGATGAAAAAACTTTGAATACCAAGTTTGATCATCTCAGAAAGATCTACAATTGTTACATAGCTCATTTTCCCATTTGAGAAATTTTTATCAAACACTAGTCACAACTTCTTGGATCTCATATATACTTTCTAAAACTATGTCACACACTTGTGAAATTTAAACTACATTTTGTTCAAGCTTTCTCAAATGAAAAAATGGCCTATATAAGAATTGTATATATTGATGAGCTTAACAAACTCGGTATTCAAAACTTTTCAATTTGAGATAATCTAGGGTCCCGAAAACTAGTTTGTAGGCGTTGAAATTTAAAAATCACAAATTTGAACCGTCCAAACTTTCTCAAATGGAAAGTTGACCAAAACAACAATTGTAGTTCTTTTTGAGTTTAACAAACTTGGTATTCAAAACTTTTCAATTTGAAGTCATTTAGAGTTCATAATACTAGAGTCAAAGTGTTGTTTTTTTATTTGACCAAATTTGACTTGGTCAAACTTGCTCAAATGAGACACTAAATGACCTCAGATGAAAAAACTCTGAATACCAAGTTTGATCATCCCAGAAAGATCTACAATTGTTACATAGCTCATTTTCCCATTTGAGAAATTTTTATCAAACACTAGTCACAACTTCTTGAATCTCATATATACTTTCTAAAACTATGTCACACACTTGTGAAATTTGAACTACATTTTGTTCAAGCTTTCTCAAATGAAAAAATGGCCTATATAAGGATTGTATATATTGATTAGCTTAACAAACTCGGTATTCAAAACTTTTCAATTTGAGACAATCTAGGGTCCTGAAAACTAGTTTGTAGGCGTCAAAATTTAAAAATCACAAATTTGAACCGTCCAAACTTTCTCAAATGGAAAGTTGACCAAAATAACAATTGTAGATCTTTTTGAGTTTAACAAACTTGGTATTCAAAACTTTTCAATTTGAAGTCATTTAGAGTTCATAATACTAGAGTCAAAGTGTTGTTTTTTTATTTGACCAAATTTGACTTGGTCAAACTTGCTCAAATGAGACACTAAATGACCTCAGATGAAAAAACTCTGAATACCAAGTTTGATCATCTCAGCAAGATCTACAATTGTGAAGTCATAACATATTACATAATATCCATCTCTAAAACATAATATATTAAACATGCATCGTTGTATCATACGGGCACAACAGTGAATTTCTTCTTGATGTATGACCCTTGGTTATGATCTTGTCGTAACCATGGAGTGTCTTCATTATTTAACATGATGCTTGGATCTTTCTTCACTATGAAGAGTGGAATTCGGACATTTCTTTCGTAATCTTCTGACATGTCTGACTTGTCTTCAATTCCCACTATATTTATTTTCCCAGAAAGAATTATGTGGCGCTTTGGCTCATTGATCATTGAGTTGATGTCTTCGTTTTTTCCTCTCTTTGATTTTGTAGACATGTCTTTCACATAGAACACCTGACTCACATCGGCAGCAAGGACGAATGGTTCCTCTTTGTACCCAATATTGTTGAGGTCCACTGTTGTCATTCTATACTCTTTGTCGACTGTTACTCCTCCTCCGGTCAGCTTCACCCATTGGCACCGAAACAAAGGGACTTTAAAATTAGGTGCGTAGTCTAGTTCCCATATCTCTTCTATGCGGCCATAATATATTTGTATATTCCCATTTGGATCTGTTCCATCTATGCGAACACCACTATTTTGATTGGTGCTCTTTTTATCTTGGGCAACTATGTAAAATGTATTCTCATTTATCTCATGCCCTTGGTACGTGAGGATATGCCACGATAGCTGCCTAGCCAACAAATACAGTTGCTCATCAATATTGTCATCGCCTTGACATTCTTTTTGCAACCAACCACTGAAACTTTCCATGTGCTGACGCCTAATCCAAGCTTCAGTCTTCCCTGGAAATTTGGATCGTAAGAACTCCTTATGTATCTCGATGTACGGATGCACCAATGACGAGTTCTGAAGAACTGTGTAGTATGCTTTATTAAAATAATCGTCTTCCATGCCGATATATGTTTTCTTCCCTAAAGTTCCTTTACCACTGAGTCGCCCCTCGTGTCGTGATTCGGGAACACCAATCGGGGCAAGGTCAGGAATAAAGTCAACACAGAACTCAATGACCTCCTCTGTTCCATAGCCCTGGGCGATGCTTCCTTCAGGCTTAGAACGGACTTTCACATATTTCTTCAAGACTCCCATAAACCTCTCGAAGGGGAACATGTTATGTAAGAACACAGGTCCAAGAATACTAATCTCCTTCACCAAATGAACTAGGATGTGTGTCATGATATTAAAGAAGGATGGAGGGAACACCAACTCAAAGCTGACAAGACATTGAACCATATCATTCTGTAGAGTAGCTAGTTCCACTAGATTGATTGCCTTCTGAGAAATTGCATTGAGGAATGCACATAGCTTCACGGTGGCTAGACGTACATGTGGAGGTAGAATTCCTCTTAAAGCAACTGGAAGCAATTACGTCATAAGCATGTGGCAGTCATGGGACTTTAAGTTTAGGAATTTCTTATCTGTCATATTTATTATACCCTTTATATTGGAGGAGAATCCCGATGGGACCTTGATGCTGCTTAGACATTCGAACATGCTATCCCTCTCTTCTTTTCTAAGCGTGTAGCTAGCAGGACTTAAGTAATGACATCCATCATCTGTCTTCTTTGGATGAAGATTGTCTCGTTCTTTCATGCCCTGCAAGTCCTGGCATGCTTCAAGTGAATCCTTTGGCTTCCCGTACACACCCATGAATCCTAACAGGTTCACACAAAGATTCTTTGTTAGGTGCATCACGTCGATTGTGTTGCGGACCTCTAGGACTTGCCAATAGGGTAGCTCCCAAAAGATGGACTTCTTCTTCCACATGGGTGCGTGTCCCTTAGCATCTTTGGGAACAGATTCACTACCTTGTCCCTTTCCAAATATTACTTTCACATCCTTGACCATTGCGAGTACATCTTCCCTGGTTCGGTTATGAGGCTTCTTCCGATGGTCTGGCTTACCTTTAAAATGCTTTCCTTTCTTTCTTACTTGGTGATTCAACAAAAGAAATCAACGATGGCCAAGGTACACGACCTTTCGACATCTTTTCAAATATATATTGTCAAGGTCAACAAAACAATGTGTGCATACATTATATCCTTTGTTTGTCTGACCTGAAATATTACTTAAAGCAGGCCAATCATTGATTATTACGAACAACATTGCTCGTAGGTCAAAGTGTTCTTGTTTGTACTCATCCCAGACATGTACACCTGGTTTGTTCCATAAAACTAGAAGTTCTTCAACTAATGGCTTCAGATAGACATCAATATCGTTGCCAGGTTGCCTCTGACCTTGGATGAGGATCGGCATTATAATGAACTTCTGCTTCATACATAACCATAGAGGAAGGCTGTAGATACATAGAGTAACTGGCCAAGTGCTATGACTAGTGCTCTGCTCTCCAAAAGGATTCATACCATCTGTACTTAAGGCGAACCTTAAGTTTCTAGTCTCATTTGTAAACTCTGGAAATTCCCTGTCTATCGTTCTCCACTGGGACCCATCAACTGGGTGTCTCAGCATATTGTCTACCTTACGGTCTTCTTTATACCACCGCAACAACTTTGCATGGTCTTTATTTCTAAACAAACGTTTTAAGCGTGGTATTATAGGAGCATACCACATAACATTGACAGGGATTTTCTTTCTAGGACGTTGTTCACCCTCGACGTCACCAGGATCATCGCGCCTGATCTTATACCGTGATGCTTTACATACCGGGCATTCATCCAAATTCTCATATTCATTGCCATGGTAGAGGATGCAGTCATTAGGATATGCATGTATCTTCTGGATTTTTAATCCCAATGGGTAGACAACCTTTTTTGCTTCATACATAGTGGTGGGCAATTCATTTGGCTTCGGAAGCATCTTCTTTATAAGGTTCAATAAATTCCCAAATGCCTTATCGGATATACCATTCTTTGCCTTCCACTGTAGCAATTCCAGTGTTGTACCCAGCTTTTTTTGCCCCTCTTCGACCGTCGGGTATAGCAACTTCCTATGATCCTCAAGCATGCGCTCGAACTTAACTTTCTCTTTTTCACTTTCCCATTCTTGTTGTGCATCACGAATGGCATCGCCAAGAGCATCACCGAGATCATCTTCTATCGCTACCTCTTCTTCATCTCCCCCCATTGTAGTATCATCAAAGGCACCATACTGAGCAATAATGTCATCAATGTCTAAATCTTCCCCTTCACCTTCTTCCATCATGATCCCGCTTTCTCCATGCTTAGTCCAACATATATAGTTTGACATGAAACCTGACTTAAGCAAATGTGAATGAAGACTCATTGAGCTTGAATATTCCTTTAAATTCTTACATAGGGCACATGGACAGCACATGAAACCATCTCGCTTATTTGCCTCGGTCATACCTAAGAAATAGTGCAAGCCCTCAATAAAGTCTTGGGAGCGGTGATCGGCATTGTACATCCAATGGCGTGACATAATCTATATTACACGACAAATTATGAAAACCTTGAACATAATTTAGTATTTTATTACACAACATAAATGACACACACACGGTTGATTAATTAACTAAGTCTGGCTACAACGTAAGCAATCCCAACTATCACTAAACAAACTAAAACTACAATGCACTTCAGTAACATAATTATTTCGTGATCGTACGCAACTAAAACAGACAAATCATTCTTCTATTGAATATCAATAAGCTTCTCCTGCTGGCTCACTGCCTCATCAGCAGCAGCCGCTACTTCAAGCGCACCCAAATTCTGCACGTATGTAGCATAATCTTCCTCCCGGTACCAACCATCGCATCCATTGCCCTCCCACTGTAATTAAAGCCAAAAATTATTTAGTCAAAAATATTCAAGAAAAGCAGGTCAATTAGCCGTACAGATAAAATGCGTAAGAAACTCACATCGCGATCCGGGCACTTGTAGAAAACACGACCCTTGTTGGGTCCCTGTCTCTTGACTCGGTACTCCATCACAATCTTCTGCTTACACTTGCCGCAGATAATGAGAGGAAGTTCTGGCCTCAGTCGTTTCGCAACCGAACGAGAGGCTGATGATCCGGTACCAGTTGTCATCTACTTTCTATACTTATTTTTGCAAACTAGTGTAAATTTCATATTTTCTAAAATGATATATTTAAATAAAACTAGTACGGATTTCACATGTTTCAATAAATAACCATCCGTACTAGTTGACCTTGCTTACGTGATCATCTCGGCCAGCATTTCTCCACCGGACGGCACCGTACTTGGCCAAGGAAAAGCTCCGATTCTACGAGAAAGGGAACACTGTCTTCCACGACCGTTGCCGCTCTCCCTCGTAGCATCAAAGTTCCTCCTTGACGTCCGTTACCGCTTGGCAGAGAACATGTTGGCCGAGCTGAACACGGTCCGCAAGTTCAACTAGTACGGATTTTCTATAATTTTCTAACTATTTACTAAGTTTTTCATTTCATGAAAAATTTAATTATAAAAAAGGCATGATTTCTAAGTAGCTCATTTCATGGAAAAAATAATTCTAAGTGACCTGCTCGATATCGGCGAGCTCGCGGACGTTTACGTTGCCGAGGATAGTAACATTTGTAGATCTGAAGTTATCAAATATCCATCAAATTATAGCTCAAAAACATGTTTCAATAAATGATCATCCGTACTAGTTGACCTTGCTTACGTGATCAACTCGGCGAGCATTTCTCCACCGGACAGCACCGTACTTGGCCAAGGAAGAGCTCCGATTCTACGAGAAAGGGAACACGGTCTTCCACGACAGTTGCCGCTCTCCCTCGTAGAATCAAAGCTCCTCCTTGACGTCCGTTACCGCTCGGCAGAGAACATGCTCGCCGACCTGAACACGGTCCGCAAGTTCAACTAGTACGAATTTTCTACAATTTTCTAACTATTTTCTAAGTTTTTCATTTCATGGAAAATTTAATTCTAAAAAATAAAAGGCATGATTTCTAAGTATTTCATTTCATGAAAAAAATAATTCTAAGTGACCTGCTCGACATCGGCGAGCTCGTGGGTGTTTAGGTTGCCGAGGATAGTAACATTTGTAGATGACATTTGTAGGTCCGAAGTTATCAAATATCCATCAAATTATAGCTCAAAAACATGTTTCAATAAATAACCATCCGTACTAGTTGACCTTGCTTACGTGATCATCTCGGCGAGCATTTCTCCACCGGACGGCACCGTACTTGCTAAGGAAGAGCTCCGATTCTATGAGAAAGGGAACACGGTCTCCTACGACCGTTGTCGCTCTCCCTCGTAGAATCAAAGCTCCTCCTTGACGTCCGTTACCGCTCGGCAGAGAACATGCTTGCCGAGCTGAACACGGTCCGCAAGTTCAACTAGTACGGATTTTCTACAATTTTCTAACTATTTTCTAAGTTTTTCATTTCATGGAAAAATTAATTCTAAGATCACGTAAGCCACCGGGGTCGAGGATGGCGCGTGCTCCAGCGAGGACGAGCGAGGCGTGATTTTGATGAACTAATTTAACTTTTGTTTATCCAAATATATATGCAAATCATCATGTGATTTTGAGCTAAAAATGACATATAAAATCATAAAGTCCAACATATAAAGTTACACATGCATCTACATCGCAAAATGAGATAAGCTACTGATAAAACATAAGATGATTAAGTTTGTTACCTCCAAAATCGAAGAGCAACACCAATGGAGGGGGAGAGAGCAAGAACAACAGCAAGCTGAAGAACAGAGGCAGTGAGTTTGAATGGAATGGCTCGGGCTCGGAGAGGAAGAAATGAGCTGGATTATAGGCCGGGATAATTAGTCCCGGTTAGGGGTCCAAACCGGGACTAAAGATTAATCTTTATTCCCGAGGAATTACCCAAACCGGGACTAAAAGCTTTAGTCCCGGTTGGTATTACGAACCGGGACTAAAGGTAAACCTTTAGTTCCAGTTAGTAATACCAGCCGGGACTAAAGATCCCTGCCCCGCAGACGACCGTTGAGTAGGGACCTTTAGTCCCGGTTGGTATTACCAACCGGGACTAAAGGGTCATTTAGTCCCGGGAGCAAAAAATGCCGAGGCTAATGCTAATTTAAGACATCGTTCTAAAGTCTGTTCTCTGGTAGTGATAGTAACACTTTGGGCCTGCGTGGATCTTTGGGTCCGTTCTTGTTGACTGATAAGATGACGATGCAGCATATATATGGTGCCCATTTGATGTAATGCCCATCCATGTGATGTGGATATGATATGATCTGTATTATTCTGCATCGATCTGCGCAAGGAAGCAGCAGGCAGCAAAAGAAAGAAGCAAGGAATTCGTGTTCGTAGACGGAGAGGATGACACACATCGTCGACATGCATGGAACAAATATTACATGCATGGTGTGGTGTGTGTCTGCGTATACGAGGCTAAAAAAAGATAAGGCTCGCTCCCTCCATTTTCTTTATCTTTACTGAAGTTCAGATGAATTGTTTGATCATGCTAAGGGCGGTTCTAATGCTAAAAATCACATGTAGTTTTTATCTTTTATTAATTTTCTTAGATACTACATGTAGGAACTATGTTTCTAACGAGGAGTTTCTATATAATACTTTTTTTTATCCATCATGAGTCTTTTCTCTCCGTCATCTACTACTAATCATCTCTCTTCATGTCTTGGTTCTCTTGTGTAGATATGATTTCTTGTTTTAAAAAAACCCAATTTTCTCCTCTCTCTTCTTTAATTGCAGCGCCACGTCGTCTTTTCGCTGTTACTTATTCATACTTGATTGATACAAAAATTGCATGTGAGTGTTGTGTGTTTGCAAGAGATGATGTTCCGAGCTTCTTCTTTCTTTGATAGAAGCCCGTCACATGCATGGTTATATTGATGGGACTACATTGTCCGTGCCCTATTCATTTGAAATTATCGACCATGGTATAATATGTTTTTTTCTTAACATCGCTCAATTTATCGACAGCGGAAACAAGCACTGCACACCTACCACTGCGTACTATGTGATGAAGCCACTATAAAATAATGAAGGATGCCATGAATATGAACCAGAGGCCACGCAGGAGTAGTACTAGATGTGCTTGTGCAACTCCTGTACTGTACTGTCTTTGAGTGGAATTGATTTGACGTACAATAATACAGAGGGAGGGATGAACCGGAGATGGTATCGATCGTGACATCACAGCGCTCCGGCCGCCTAGCTTGGATCCTGGACCAGGAAGAAGCAGGCATGGTACCCCTCCCCTAGCTAGTAGAGAGGCTAGCTGGAGGCGCAGCAGGACCGGCCTACGTACTACTCGTACTATGCTGTTTGCTTGTGTTTTAGCATCGGTTAGTAGCATATATATATACGTGTGTGCATGCGATTATTATTATTATCAGGCACAAAATGATAAAGGAATGAAAACCAAAGAGAGAGAAAAAAAAACAAATGCACCAGCAGGGGATCAAAACGGGTTTGTTTGCTTGAACTTATCAGCCGGCTTATTAGCTAGAATATACAGTTTTTTCTCTCACAACAAATCAGCTTTAGTCAGCTTATCAGTCGGCTTTAATACCAGCCGAACAGGCCCGTGACAACAGAAAAACAAAGCAGTCCACTCTATGATACAGTACTACTCTGTCAAGTGTCAACACAAGGACGGTACAGGACCATGCAGCTAGAAGCGGCATCATCACCGTCATCTGCTAGCCCGCACACGGTATCCCCAATCACATGCATTTTGGGCCTCGGATCAGCGATAATCCATCCAACTTAACGGTGGCTCCCTTTTCAATTAATTTGTTTATGTCTTCTCCCACGCGGTCCTACAATTAATCTCATCTCACCGTGCTCACCGTCGCCATCTAGCTAGACGATGTACGTATCTTAGTTTCAATCAAAATAAGAAGAAAAAAGGACTATACATATATAAAAAATCACCATCCTATATATCATATGGACGGTTGAGATCACTGTGACATGAGTACCAAGACCCTAATGCCTCATCGCAATTCTTCCGCCATCCCCTCAACTGATGCACTCCCTCTCTTGCATGAGTACTACTCTATACCCCTACCCCACTACAATTTTTCCATCATCATGTCAATTGATGCATCCCCCCAGCCCTTAGAAAAAAAATGTATGTGCACTAGCTACTATCGTTACCCTAACCTAGAGAGAGAGAGAGAGGGAGAGGGAGCAGGGAGCTAGAGAGAGCTAGTGACGCGCGCAAGAGAGAGAGAGAGGGAGAGAGAGAGAGAGAGAGAGAGAGAGAGAGAGAGGAAGAGTAAAAGATGAAGCCGAACCTAAATTGATCCAAGATTTCAAATAATCAAATATATGGGAAAGATGAGAAAACACCTACACACTATGTGTGTGGTAGAACCGCATAATCTAATGCCTCGGTTCCGTTGGGCACACACCAGGGGAGAACCCGAAAATCCATATTTTTCTGTCAGGATCACAAATGAGAGAATAAATCTTATATCATTCTTAACCATTTCTTACATCACTTTTAATACAACATCAGAGTATAATATTTATTGTTATAACAACGGAATATAATCATCTTATCAAAGTTTATGAACAATTTAATCGAACAGCGGAATATAAACATATGCACAGAGTTACAGCGGAAATAAACATCTATTCATGACATGATGAAGCATTGATATGTAAACTATGACAACAGGTTATAAACTTTCATTTATAAAAACATTTAGTGAGAGTTATAAATAAAAACTATGATCGTTGCGTAAAGAAAATCTTCTCTGAGCCCACCAGGAGGAATCCACACACAAGGTCAGCTCTAGCATCCACCTGTCACCTGCAACATGGGGAATAAAACCCTGAGTACCCAATTATACTCAGCAAGACTTACCCGACAGGAGGAAAGAAAAGACTCCAAGAATATGCAAGGCTATCTGGCTTATGGGTTTATTGCATTTACAGGAAGCATTACTAAGCGTGCGTCCTTATATTCGATTTTTATTAACAGCCGCATTAGTTCACTAACCAACCATTCTATGTAAGCACATGTGCTACTTTCAAGCAGGTGGTAAGCAATCAGATTTCCTTTTCCATTCCATCTTTTATCTTTCAGTTCTTACTACGGTGCTAGGCCTTCGATAAGCCGCATCGGATTTCTCGGTGATTCGCGAATCAATGCCCCCAGCTGGGTACCCCGAAAACACACGCCCTGTTTGTACCCAAGGCACAAGCAGGACCAACCCATCACCCTCCTGTCCTGGGTGTCCAGGTCCCCATCCAAACTGGGACTCCAAGCCCCCGCCCCTGAGTCCCGGACTCAGTGTGGTGCAAGGACCTCCTAACCCAAAAACCACTAAGACAGTCGGTCCAGAAAGAGCCGGATCCACGACAAGAGAGCAATAAGTTTTCCAAGCACCCATACCCAAGTATGTGCTCAAGATAATAAGTCTGTGACTTGCCTAGAGTCTTATGCAACGGTGAAGGGTCGAGATGGCGACTAGAGGGGGGGTGAATAGTCTTTTCTAAAACTTAATCGCGTCGGCTAACCGATACAAATGCGGAATTTAAACTAACGGTCTAGCCAAGACTACACCCCACTATATATGTTCACTAGCACCTTGCAAAGATAACAATTAAGCAATGAAGGTGCCGGGCTAGCTAGAGCTCTCCTAAACAATTCTAAGAGCAAGGTTACACAAACCAATGCCACTAGTACTTTAAGCGACAAGGGAGCTCCTACACATGCTAGTAAGCAAAAGCACAAAGCTAACTAAGCTCACTAGCAATGCTCAATAACAAGGCAACCAATGCCTAATTAGAGAGTGCAAATACTTAGCTACACAAACTAAGTAATGTGACTAATAAGGTTACATAAACCAAATTAGCCACGCAAGGGAGCTACTTCTATGCTACGCAAGCAAGAAGGTAATTAGCAAGCTACACAAGCTATCTAATTACAAGAGCAACTACACAAGCTTAATATGTATAAAAGTAATTGCAAGCTTGTGTAATGGGGATGCAAACCAACGGGAAGAACAAGGTTGACACGATGATTTTTCTCCCGAGGTTCACGTGTTTGCCAACACGCTAGTCCCCGTTGTGTCGACCGCTCACTTGGTGGTTTGGCGGCTAATTAGCATCACCCGCTAAGCCCGCACATCGGGCGCCGCAAGAACCTACCCCTTGAGTGAGGGTAGCTCAATGACACGCTTTACTAGAGTTGCTCTTCGTGGCTCCCGCGGGGCGAGCACAATGCCCCTCACAAGCACTTCTCCGGAGTGCCGCACAAGCTTCTTGCGCGCTTCGACGGAGACCACCACCAAGCCGTCTAGGAGGTGGCAACCTCCAAGAGTAACAAGCACCACCGGCTTGCAACTCGATCACCTAGTGCCACTCGATGCAACCTCATGATGTAATCGCACTAGAATCGCTCACTCACACAATCGAATGATCACTATCAAGTATATGTGTGATGGAGGGCTCCCAAGCACTCACAAGCATGGACACTAAGTCCCTTGAGGTGCTCAGCACCAGCCATGGCCGAAGGCCACTTCTATTTATAGCCCCAAGGGCTAAACTAGCCGTTACCCCTTCACTGGGCAACGGTAGGGCCGACCGGACGCTCCGGTCGTGTTGACCGGACGGTCCGGTCGTGGGACCTCAGCGTCCGGTCGCTCGCAGACGACCACGTGTCCCGGTTCCAACAGTCACTTGACTTGACCGGACGCAGCAACTTCAACTGACCGGACGCTGAACCCCCAGCGTCCGGTCGTTTCCAGTAAGCTCCCGAGCATGACCGGACGCGTCCGGTCGAACACGATCGGACACAGCCAGCGTCCGGTCACACTCCAGTTACTGCGTCACCGTACGTCAGCCTGACCAGACGCAGCCTTCCAGCGTCCGGTGCATTTAGATCCAGCGTCTGGTCAGTTGACCGACGCCAGCATCTTCGCGACCAACTCGTTCTCAGTTCTAACTTCTTCACCCTTGCTCCAATGAGCTAACCACTAGAATTTGCATCCGGCGCAATAGAAAATAGGCATTCCATTTTCCTGAAAGCGCCGAATCCCGCCTCACAAGCTCGGCGGGAGGGAGAGAGGGACCCAAACCCATCTCACTCCTACAAACACCACCTCCTTTATAAATGTGCCAACACCACCAAGTGTACACCACCATGTGTATGTGTGTTAGCATTTTCACAATCATTTCCCAAAGGATGTTAGCCACTCAACTTGCCACGCCACTTGATCCTAGCGACAATGCAAAGTTAGATCACTCGAGTGGCACTAGATGACCGATATGCAAACAAGTTTGCCCCTCTTGATAGTACGGCCATCTATCCTAAACCCGGTCATAAACTTCTCTACACACCTATGACCGGTGAAATAAAATGCCCTAGGTTATACCTTTGCCTTGCGCATTCCATTCCATCTCCTTCAATGTCGATGCAACACATGCACCAACACGATCAACAATGATATGATCCACTTCATATCATCACATGATCATATTGGTTCATCGATCTTGACTCTACTTGCTCTTCACCGTTGCCATCGTCCATCGGCGCCAAGTCTTGCTCAAGCTTCACCGCCACGCGGTCCATCACTCCAAAGCCTTCGACTTGCCCTTCACGCTTGCAACCGGTCCATCAAGCCAAGTCTTGTCTTGATCTTCTCCACCTTGATCACATGACTCAATGTTATGTCTCATGTGCAATAAGCTCCTTCATCATCACATGTGTGAGCTTTGCAACATCTCCAAGCCATTTTCACCTTCATGGCATATGTTGCTCACACACATGTACCTGTGGACTAATCACATGTGTATCTCACATAAACACAATTAGTCCACCTAAGTTGTCACTCAATTACCAAAACCAAACAAGGACCTTTCAAACGGCCAGTCCTTAACCGACATGGACAGGGAAAGCAGTGTAACCAAGCCATGCCCCGCGTCCACGGCGCCACAACCTCTTACACCCACCAATACCCAAACCATATCCCTGCCCGGTCACCATTTTTCCTTTCCACCATTTATATTTTTCAAGTGATAATAATACAGTAATATATTTCCTATATCTCGCTAGTGACAGGCAATCACTCGACTTCTATCGGAGTCCTGTAGCATAGCAATCTACACGATCCTGTCATACTAGTAAGACTCATAGGATAAAGATATATATATATATATATATATATATATATATATTATATATATATATATATATATATATATATATATATATATATATATATATACAGGTGGGTTTCATTCAACTCCTTAAAATTTAATGCACAAATATAATTTAAAGTGCAGAAAAGTAGGGGTTATGCACCGGGGCTTGCCTGGGTAAGATATATACTAAAAAGTTAGTATCTGCATCTTCAGATCATCCACCATCAACTGAATAGAAAGCCCATTGCATCATCTTTGGATTCCCAATCATCCTTTCAATTGATCTGTTGACCCATCATCGTACCTATATGATATGCATGGATGCAAATGCATAGATGTAAATAATCAATGACAGCCAAAATGCTTAGAAATCCGATCATGTCTCACAAACTAATGAGATAGCTCTAACACTGGTCTACGTATCCATATTGTCGAATAAGACGTTATTTCCCAATAATTATTTTAGTTATATAAACCCAAGTTGTTTCTTCATTTCATTCTATCGATTTAATCCTTATTCAAAATAGGGCATCATTACCTACCTAGCAAACTGATTATTCTGGAGCCACAAAAATTACAATGAGTACCTAATATTGCTAGGAGCCTATTGTAAAAATTTTAGATTCAACACTATTACCAGTTATCACAATAATTCCTACAAGTTTATATTTTTACAATATTAAGTACCTTAAATTAATTATATAGCTTCCAAGAATATCATCAAACTATGTAAACAAAATATACTAACAGGTAGATCATGATTTTAGGAGACTAACAAAATTGATTTTATCATTTTTGGTCAACTACATAAATTTATATTGATTTTACAAGTTTATTTCCGAAACTAATTAACTAGATGTTTTAGAAACTAAGGGCCAACAGCCATCAATCGGCCCAGCGACCAGCGAGCCGACCTGGCCTGCAGGCGCGCATGTGACCTAGCGCAGGCGACACCAGGCCGGCCCAAGTGAGACGCGCGGCGGCCCAGGCGGGGTAGCACAAGCCGACCCAGCAACCGGGAGCGGGGCAGCGGCCCAGCAATAGCGGTCGCGGCCCAACGCAGGGACGGGGCGCGAGCGGCCCAGTCAGCCGACCCACACGCAGCGGCAGCGGACCAGCCCATCGCGGCCTGCCCAAACCGATTTGGCAAATATGCAAAAAGGACCCCGCGCTATTGTCTATTCAACCCAAGATCTAGAGCACTATTTATATGAGTCTCATAATTTACACCTAGACTCTCGGACAATCTCGTATTTACATTCCTATTTCCTCACCTTCTCACCTTCTCCTCTTCACAAAAGCAGAGCACCACAGGGGAATCCGGTCGGTGGCTGAATCGGCCGGAGTGTGGCTCGACGGTGGCGGAGAACCGGCCAGCGAGGGGCACGGAAGCCCGCGCGACCATGGGCTGGCCGCGGCAAGACCCAAACCGGCCCCCAGCAGCCTGCCCGCGCGAGTCGTGGTGGCGGCCAAGCCGATTGTGGCGGCTCCGGCCAGACGGACGGCGGCAACGGCGCTCCAGGCGCGGTGATTGTGCAGCGGCGGCGCGAGCACGCGAGGAGGAAGGCACGGGCTGGTGCAGATGAGCAGTGCGCGGGGGCACGGGGCACCGCAGTGGGACTGTGGCACGGGGAGGTGCGCGGGCCGAGAGATGCTGCAACGGCGGGGTACGGCAGCAGCGCCAAACCGTGGGGCAGCAACCGGCAACGGCGGCCAGGTGCAGCGGCAGAGACGGTGGCCGAGCTCGGCGCGAACGGGGACGCTGCGCGGCGCGACAAAGGATGGCCACGGCGCACCGAGGGAACATGAGGGGCCGCAGCGGAGCCCGGGCGCGTTGCGCGTGCCGAGGCAGGGAGGGGCACGGTGGCTGGTGAGGCGGCTCGGCGCGCCCCAGGTGGGTTGCTCGGAAGGCGGCTCCAGAACAAGGAGGAGGGAGCAGGGAGTACCGGAAGGAAAAGACCGAGGGAGGGTGAGCAAGACGAGCAGCGGCTTGGCATCCTCAAGAAACAGAAGAGGGGAGGCAGCAGCAGCTCGGTGGTGACCGGCCTGCTTGTCTAGTAGAGGGAACAGTGGAGCAAGAGGCAGACCAAACAAGCAAGATCAGAGAGCAGAGACGAACGAGGCAGACACAGGCAGCAGAGGCAGCACGACAAGGTCAATAGTTCGACGGGACAATGAAGGCAGTGATTACTCGGCGGTGCACGGCAGAGAGAGGACACGGCGTGGGCAGGGGTAGAACCACGTGCACCAATTTCAGACGCCCAGCGCAGTGGCCAGTTCAGATGCGATTGGATGGAAGGCTTTGCAATGCAGAGAAATGCAGAGCCAGGACGAGAACGAGACAGTGATCAATAGCAATGCCAGGCGAGTACGTTGCACGCCAGGAAAGTAATTGAAACTGTTGCGCTCTCTCTCTCGTCAGTTCGTGCTTTCACACCATCACTTGAATTTATGAAGCGACCAGACGGATGGCTGTCGCGGGTACGTTACCAAATTATCCTAGGGACTAAAACGAGTCTATACGTAAACGTAAACATGTCACTAGACCAAAGCTATATATATATATATATATATATATATATAGAACTACTATCCTGTAGTTGGCTACAGAATAACTTATTCTGTAGCCACTTCGAGTTATGATAATTACTATGTTAATTTACGAGATTATAGTAACTCCTTACTAAGTGGTTTAATATAATGTTATGGTAAATATCCCCATGTGTTATAGTAACCCAACTATCGTAAATATGTATTGACATTATGGTAAATTAGTATATAAAATTATAGTAAATAGAGGTGGCTATAAAATAACTTATTTTGTAGCCGGCTACTGAATAGCCTCTCCCTATATATATATATATATATATATATATACATATATATATATACATATATATATATACATATATATATATATATATATATATATATATATATATATATATATGTCGTTCTATTTATTAATAGATTTTATTTTATTTATAAAAATTGATTTTTCTGCTTAATCTAATAGAACAAACCGTTCGCTATTTATTTGCCAGAATTATCGTCATACATTCCTAAATATCTCTACGCGCTGAATAATTTCACCTGGGCGTTTATGTGAGTCCACTAAACTGAGTCACACAGGATTCGCTTATCGTCTCAAGTATGTTTTAAATCCAAAATCCGAGAAAACTCGCTTTGAAAAATTTCCTTAAGCCTAAATCGTGGTGCTAAATAAGCTCGTAACACCAGGAGTGTTACAATGTGTCCCTCTCCTTCACGTAAAGTTGACAAAACCACATTACAGTTATATACACATAACTAATCATACCCACGACCACGAGCGAGGCCACGAACATGCATGTGCAACAACAAGAAACAAGATGTCGTCGTCATCACGTGTGCTTAATTCGTATGCATCAACTTGTTATATAATGTTGCATCGAATCCGTGGTCAACGCAACATAATTAACTATGCAATGTTCATATTTTTTTTCTTTTTGGAAATGAACTGCACTGATCTGCCTGTTATATTAAAATGAAGGAGGAGGAATCAAGTGTACGTGTGTGCTTTGAATTTAAATGAAATGATCTTGTTTCACTTAGAACCGTTAAACGACGATCCCCGGCCCGTGTCTAGTTGTTTTCTCGAACCGACCGGGGAATATAAGGCCAGTCTCAATGGGATGTCATGGGAGTGTCATGCACATTAATTAGGGTGACACATTAGCATGGGAACACTTTTTGCATGAAATGGTGAGGAGAGAGAACAAGTTCGTTTCATGGCCACAACACTCGCCAGCTCTGTTTCCAAGCTCTCGGTAACCCCACGACACCCGCATTGAGAGGGGAGAGTTTCATGCCACCGATCCCGTGCTCCAGGCGTGAAGATCCAATCCTTCCCGTCCCATTCCCCGCTGCGCGCGCGATTCCTCTCGCCTCGCGCGCGATTTCTTCTTCCTCCTTCCCCGCGCGAGCCTTCTTCTCCTTCCCCATCCCGCCCTGGCCGCTAGATTCAGCGCCATGGATGTTGGCCGTAGCTCTGGGCGGCGAGACAAAGGAGGGAAAGGGCGCGGAGGCAGCCGCCTTGGAATGAAGACGGCGTTCTCTCCTACGCCGCCAGCCCCTCCGGCTTCTTCTCCGTCGGTCCCTGCTTTGTCGTCTTCATCCCCACTGCAAGTAGCAGGAGTGCCGCCGGCCGCTGCGCCACCACCGTCCGCCCCAGCGCCGCCACCGGGTCCGCCAGCACCGTCCGCCCTAGAGCCGCCACTGGGTCAAGCACCGACATCTGCCCCTGCTGCACCTTCTTCCTTCCCTGGTGTGCCTTCTTCCAAGCCGTGGCCACCGCAAGGAGTAGGATGGGGAGCCATGCCCCCAAATTTTCCATCTCAACATGGAAACCAGCAAGCCCTAGATCCACGGTAATCAGTTGATTTCGATGTATAGAGATGTATAGATTTATGCCTGCAATTAGTATTTTTTGTTTTGATGAATATGCCTGCAATTAGTTGATTTCAGTATGTAGAGATGTATAGACTGATGCCTGCAATTAGTATTTCTGGTTTTTTAATTGTGTGAAAACTTTAGGGTCTATCCACCTGGTGGTTTTGTAAATTTCCTTCAACAACCACACTATCCGCCGCACCCACACATGCCAGGAGAAAATTTTCATTTTGTTGGTCAGACTATGAACGTGAACCCAATATCTCCACCACCACCACCAAGTGCCTATGGAACAGTAACACCCCAAGCTATGAAACAAGGCACTTCAACAAATGAGACGGTGAATATTGACATTGAGGAAGGAGAGAATAGTGAGGCAAATAGGGTAGTAAAGAAAAGATATTGGACTCATGACGAAGAAACGAGGCTGGTAACTGATCAGTTTTTTATTTTCTTTTTTGTAGGACAGTGTTTGGTACAATACTTGATTTGTTCATATTTTTTATTTCGTATTTTGTAGGCCAGTGCTTGGTTGAATGTTTCAAAAGACCCAGTTAGGGGTAATGACAAGAATTTTGATATATTTTGGAAGGAAATCACTGAGGAGTTTAACAGGAAAGGGAATGGGAAGCGTAGAAGGGAAATAAACCAATTGAAGGTTCACTGGTCACACATGAAGTCATCGATCACTGATTTCAATAATGCTTGGACTAAGGTAACTCAAATGCATACAAGCGGATACTCCGACGACATGCTAGAGGAAGAGGCACAGAAGATATATGAAAGCAGGTTTGGAAAGCGTTTTTCGTTGGTGCATTAGTGGAAGATATTAAAAGAGGAGCCCAAATGGTGTACACAGTTTGAGGAAAAAGAGAAAGACAAGACTGAGATAGTTGATGTTCCAGAAGAACAGTCACGTCCCATTGGTAGAGAAGCAGCAAAGGCTGAGCGTAGTGGAAAGCGCAAGAAGGATAATGTTATGGAAGGAATTGTCATCCTTGGGAACAATATTGAGAAAATTATCAAGGTGCAGCAAGATCGGAAGGTGGAGTGCGAAAAGGTTACGGAAGCACAAATTCAGATATCAAACGCAAATTTGAAGGCAGCAAAGGAGCAAAAGGAAGCAAGGATGTTTGAGGTCTACAATTCCTTGCTCAATCAAGATACAAGTCACATGTCTGAAGATCAAAAGGCTAACCGAGAGAAGGCATTACGTAAGCTTGAGGAAAAGTTATTTGCTGACTAAGGTTAGTTCTCAGTCTTAATGCTGCACTATATATTTGTGTGAATGTAGCACTATATATGTGTGAATGCAACACTTTATTTTAAGACTTAATGCTGCACTATATAGCCAGTGAATGTAGCACTATGTATGTGTGAATGCAGCACTTTATTTTATGACTTAATGTTGCACTATATATTTTATGACTTAATGCTGCACTATATATGTGTGAATGAAGCTCTTTATATGTGTACTCCCGCAGCCCTATATATGTGTGAATGCTGCACTTGATTGGCAGTTTCACATCTAGTGCACGCATGGCAGTGTTCACATGTACATTAGGTGTGAAAACTGATGCATATGAACCTATATATACACACCTCAGCCTTCTCTCTTTTGCTCACACGAAGGCCTTCTCTCTTTCACATTCTTTTGCCATCGAGTTGTACTCATTCTAGTGCACAGCTTTGAGGATGTCTGAGGAAAATGACAATCCTGATGGAAGTCAACATCCTTTGTACTCGTTGGATGAGTTCCTTGCTGAGGGTCATATCATAGATGATGTTCTCAATAAAGCCACGGTGGTCTATAGTACACCATCGAATGTCTACAACAAGAGGCTTCTGACCATCGATTCTGTCCGAGGAAGCACATCAAGAGGCCACGAGAGGAAGCACATCAAAAACTAGTTAATGATTATTTCTCAGAAAATCCTCTTTATCCTTCAAATATTTTTTGTCGAAGATTTTGTATGTCTAGGCCACTTTTTGTATGCATCGTTGAGGCCTTAGGCCAATGGTCTGATTATTTTACTCAAAGGGTTGATGCTGTTAATCGGCAAGGGCTCAGTCCACTACAGAAGTGTACTACAGCTATTCGCCAATTGGCTACTGGCAGTTCTACAGATGAACTAGATGAATACTTGAAGATAGGAGAGACTACCGCAATGGAGGCGATGAAGAATTTTGTCAAAGGGGTTAGAGATGTATTTGGTGAGAGATATCTGAGGCGCCCCACTATGGAAGATACTGAACGTCTACTCAAACTTGGTGAAAGACGAGGTTTTCCTGGTATGTTCGGTAGCATTGACTGCATGCATTGGCAATGGGAAAGATGCCCAAATGCATGGAAGGGTCAGTTCACTCGTGGTGATCAGAAAGTGCCAACGCTGATTTTTGAGGCTGTGGCATCACGTGATCTTTGGATTTGGCATGCATTCTTTGGAGTAGCGGGTTCTAACAATGATATTAATGTTTTGAACCAATCTACTGTATTTATCAATGAGCTAAAAGGACAAGCTCCTAGAGTCCAGTACATGGTAAATGGGAATCAATACAACACTGGGTATTTTCTTGTTGATGGAATATACCCTAAATGGACAGTATTTGTTAAGTCAATATGACTCACTGAGAAGGAGAAGTTGTATGCACAGGAACAAGAAGGGGCAAGAAAGGATATCGAGAGAGCCTTTGGTGTATTGCAGCGTCGATTTTGCATCTTAAAACGACCAGCTCGTCTATATGACTGAGGTGTACTCCGTGATGTTGTGCTAGCTTGCATCATACTTCACAATATGATAGTTGAAGATAAGAAGGAAAAGGACATTATTGAAGAAAATCTAGATCTAAATGTGTCTCCTAGTTCATCAACCGTTCAAGAACTGGAATTCTCTCCTGATCAGAATGTTCCGTTAAAGAGAGTTTTAGAAAAAGATACTTCTATTCCAGATCAATCGGCTCATCGCCGACTTAAGAATGATTTGGTGGAACATATTTGGAATAAGTTTGGTGGTCGTGCACATATATCTGGTACTTGTGACTATCTTTTGCATTATTGGTTATCTAATGTAGTTAGTTATCTACCTTAAGAATTAACTACACTGATCTGTATTAACTGAACTGTTTTTTGTTTCTGCAGGATGAAAGCAAGGCTGAAGGTTATCTGAAAGCAAGGCTGAAGGCTGAAGGCTATCTGATACTGCACTACTGAAGGCTATCTGATCCTGCACTACTGAAGATTATCTGTCTTGTGAGAAGAACTAGTGAGAGACCGTGTGCAAGGCTCTAGGCTATCTGAACTATTTTTTTATCTATCTTCGTTTACTATCTTAGTTCCCGTGAATGCTGAACTGCTCTATGCGAATGCTGAAGGCTACCTAAACTTTGAACAATCATATACAGTTCCATTTTATCGTACTTCTGTGTGTGGATGGCTACATAATCAATCGATGCATATGATCCCATCATTGTACATCAATTAAATGCTTTACTTAGTTTTGAAATTGGTGAAATGAAATGCTGCACTGTAAAGGCTAATTTCATTCATTGTTTCATCCCACTGGTGTTTTGAAAATCGTGTAGTGAAACTAAGCATTAATGCTGGCCTAATTTCTACTCGTTTTTCATGAACCATGCATGCATCGAGATTCGAGAACACAATAATGGAGGGGCGCTATCTGCAAGCTTGTACTAGTTGTAGCTGTCCTTGTCCTTCACAAAACGATGCAGCAACTACAAGCCATATATATGGGACTGACGAAATATAGTGACAGGGACTAATAAAGTGTGAGAGGTACACCAATAATGCACTGCCGTGTTATGCCCATGCAAGCTACAATCGACGGGTGCATGCATGTTGCATGATAAAATTAAATATGCACAACCAACATTCAAATTAAAGGGATATATATGTCTCCCTCATCGAGTACATATATAATAAAATTTGGATAAAATTCGACTAGTGTTTATATCGCTACATGATATATATTTGGGTATTTTAGGTTTTAAGGTCCCATGTTAAAAAAAAGGGACTCCTAATGTTTGATGTTCCAGCCGTCTAGTTTTGAGATTATTGCTCAGATTAAATCTAATTTTATTTTATATAAAAAGGGTTTTATTCTGACATATGCTATTTTTAATGCACAACTGTTATTATAAAGAAAAGAGGTTAGACCAATAAGTAACATCAAACTATGTGTACAATAACTAAAGTTCTAATACAACTAACTATATATTTTTTTATTGTAACGGGACGAAGAGTCCCCACCTCACTATATTACCATAGATGCCGGGTAACTAACTATACATATAGCAGTGTAAAGAAATGCAAACGGTTATTAGGACAGTCTAGATACTTAGATCCAAGCCAACGCTTGGCGAAATGGCGAACCATAGTAGAGACAAATACATGCATACTCACTGGTCATTGATAATCTGTTGACTACGTCCTGGTCCTATAAAAACCACCGAGATTAGACCGATATATTTTAAGATTGACGAAGTCATCAAAAACCGTTTCACTATCGACAAATGCATGTCACCTACACCACTGAAAGCATAATTAGCCAAACACACACACACACACACACATGCATAGTGAGTCAAGAGAGTCGAAATTGGGTGGACAGGCACCATTCTAGGAATCTAGTTGAAATGGTTCTTGTGAACACCAATATGCTAGCTATTGCTATGTACATTTGGTTTGAGAGAGGGTCTGTCTTCACAAATGCATGTATGGAAACTATACATGTATGTAGGTATGTAAGAATTGACATTCCAATTAACCCTGACCATCCATCACCACCACCCAATAATATCATGGATCCCAAAGAAAAGAAAAGAAAAGAAGATGGATCATGAGCCGATTGCTGCTCCGAGAGACATCGAGCCTAGCCTAACTCCGAGGAAGCCGAGGTAGATGAGGAGCAGGCCCACCCCAAGCACCCTGTCCAGCCGCATCCCTCGCGCTGGCAGCACCACGAGCGCCCACACCAGCCCGGCAGCAAGGAATCCGGCCGCCTGGTACGCCGACGCGTCCGCCGGGATCGCGTACGGGCGCGGGAACCGGGCCCCGGCCGCCAGCGTCAGCGACAGGCCTAGGCCCACCACTGTGTTGAACGCCGGGCCCGCGTAGCAGCCCGACACCGCCGTCTGGGCGCCCCCCGGCCCGCCGTGCATGGCCATGGCCACGTCGGCCACCAGGTCCCCCAGCGAGTTCCCCCACGCCAGCACCGTCGCGCCCAGCACGCTCGCCCGCACGCCGGCGACGAGGCCGATCGAGACCAGCAGCGCCACCAGCTCCCGCGCCAGCATGTAGGACCACAGCACCGACATCAGGAACCCGCCGGCGAGCCAGGGGAGGCGCTGGCACCGGCCCAAGGGCGGGGACGAGGACGACGTGCCGCGGAAGGCGGCGGTCGCGAGGATGGCTCCCACCACCGCGCCCGAGAGGATCACGGCGGGGCTGGAGGGGGACGAGATCGCCGCGAGGAGGAGCGGAGCGAGGAGTGCGGACGCCACCGCGTAGCGCTTCGACCACCGGTGCGCCGCGATGTCCGGGATCGTGAGGCGACGAGGCAGGTACAGCGGCCACTGGAGCGCGTCGAGGACGCGGCGCGCGAGGCTCCTGCTCCTCTGTGTCGCCGCGGTGGCATCGGCGTGCTTGGATGAGATGGGGAGTACTGGCGGAGGCGCCTCGTCGTCGTCGCCGCCGGCGCCGCTGCCGCCGTCGAAGAGGAGAGGCGCGGCGAGGTCGTCGAGATCGGGACCCGCGGCGACGGGCTTCGTCTTGCCGTCGTCCTCTGGGTCGGCGTAGTCGGGCGTGGCGGCCGCGCAGCAGTGGGAGGTCCAGACGAGGAGGACGTAGGCGGCGTAGAGGGAGAGGAACGACGCGGCGGCCCAGACGGTGACGGTGCCGGTGAGCAGGACGGCGAGGAGGTAGCAGAGCGCGACGAGGAGGAAGCAGACGTCGCGAACAAACCCGGGCCGCTCGATCTGGACGGGACCTCGCCCCCCCGCGACGATAGCGACGACGCCAGCCACGACTGTGGACACGAACAGCGCGCCGCCGAGGACGCTGCTAAGTCCGACGTCCCCCGCGTCGCCACCGTCCACCCCACCACCGGATGCGGCCGACGCGAAGGCGACGACGCTGGAGAGCACGTCGGGCGCTCCGTTGCCGAGCGAGAGGAGCGTGACGCCCGCGATGGCCGGCGGGAGGCGGAGCGCGGCGGAGAGGCCCTCAAGCGCGGCGCAGAAGTAGCGCGACGCGGTGTCCCCGAGGAGGTAGAAGAGGAGGAGCAGCCAGAGCCCCAGCGCGGCGGCGCCCAGCCACGGCGTCCCCCCGAAGCCGCAGTAGAAGACACGCAGGTAGTGCACGTACCCTCGCGGCGCGCAGGGACGGTGCGACGGCGACGAGAGGTACCCGCACCGCGCCGCTGCGTCCGGCAGCGCCCGCAGCTCCGCCTCGCAGCTCCGTGACTCTGCCGCGGTGGTCGTGGGAGGGGCGGCGGAGAACGTGAACATGCCGATGATGAGGTGGGCGTCATCATGGTCGCCGCGCCGGGTGGCCGCGGCGAGGGCGACGGAGAGGAGGATGAGGAGGAGCGCCAGGAAGGCGGCGCTGGCGATGGTGGCCGCGGCATTGCGCCTGCAGTCGTGGAGCTTGCGCAGGGACGCCATGGGAGGCGGCACGGCAGGCGGGCACTGGGCAGTGAGTACGATGAGGAGCTGTGCTATGATGGCATGGGTGATGGATGGACCATGGACGGACGCAGTGAATTGGGATTGGGATTGGGAAGGAAATGTCTGCAACGACCTGCTGGTCCGTGGTCCCTCCCTGCTCTGCCTCTCGTGCGCCTTCTTCTTGGCCGGTCGGTGTGGGAGAGAGAGAGGGAGAGAGGAAGAGAGAGAGGAGTGAGTTTTGCTTCGTGATCGTGGATCTCCAGAGTTCGTGTGGAATTTGGCAGGAAAAAATGGGGTGGGGACTGGGGGTGATGGGGTGGAGATTGGAGAAGGACAAGTGGCAGCTAACGAGGTGCCTAGCTGCTTGGAGGATTGCAGCAGCTGAATCAGCTGAGGTCTCCTGAAGAGATTTGCTCTCTATCTCGTCTCCTGCAACCTCGCTCCATCATTCCCTGCTGTTCCTGATCTCGTTCCCGTTTGTTTTGTGCTAATCCGTGCAAGATGATATATTGTGACTTGTTTATTGTGTTCTGCAGTTCTGGTGTGGCTCGTCAACCGACCACGTGTTCCTGAAGCTCCTCCTTCTTCTTCTCCTCCTTCTCCTTCTCTTTCTCCTTCCAGTCTTCCACTGCAAAGTTTGGTAGGTGAGTCACAGTCAGTCGCCGAGGCAGAGATAAAAATGGTTGCTTTCGGGGGCCATGGTGGCAGGCATGGTCCATGGGGACGAACGCCACCTTGAACTGGACGGCAGACGACGACAGGCAGCGCCCATGGAGGAACTCCTCCAACCGCTCTCGTGCTTGGGGAATTTGAGCGGTTCAGACGTTCAGGCAGGTGCAGCAAGCAAGCACCTGAAAGCTCAGTCCGGGCTCTCAACGTCTCAGAGACAGAGGACGAGGCAGACGCAGAAGCAGATGGAGCTCCATTTGTCTTGCAACAGCAGTGGATGAGACGTAACGTAACTCGATCATGCTGCATTGGATCTATTTACAGCTGGGGATGGGCTCCATCACCAGCACTCCATGTGTAAAGGCACATACAACAAGCATGGTGAGCTTCATATACAGTTCTAGCTTCCTGATACCAGATCGAGAAAGGGAACAAATGATGCATGTGACCCTAGGAGAGGAGCCAGGAGCCCAGTGAAACTATTTGGTGGCAGGAATAAAGCCAAATAGCTCATGCCATCCAACAAATGAAAACTAGCTTCTGTGTCTAGGAAAAACTAAAGTTGCATTCTTTCTTGGACAAGAATTCGGAGGCTAAAATTGCATGCTTTCTAGGACTGAGGGAGTACTTCTGAGCTTGTTTGGATGAGTTAGATCTAATTATTAGTTAAGGTTTAAAATCAGCCTAAGTTACCTGAATTTGGCCAGCTAGTTGGCTAGAGATTAGTTAGAAGCCTAGTTAAAAATTAGTCTACCTGTTAGCCCCCTGCTTTGATAGATTGGAGCTAAAAAAATTAGTTGGCTAACAATTAGTCTCACGATCGCCCTTCATCTTCCATCAAGAGGAGACAAAGTCAAGCCCCCATGGCGTTTATTAGTTGGTGATGAATGAACAGCTCCCATGGCACCGGACCTGACAGACAAGCCACAGATCAAGTCGCGACTGCCACCGCTAAAGCAAGATTCAGACAAAGAGTGCAGTGACTGGGCGGCGGCTTCCGGCAGTCATCGTCCATTGCAGCGGTAGGAGCTATATCTTGGAGCCTAGCTAGCACGGTAGCACGCGGCAGCGGCACGACCTTCCCCAGCATGCCCATCCCATCCACTGCTGCTTGACTTTGGCCTCTAGCAGTAGCAAAGGTGAGTCATGGCTATGCTGAATTTTTTTTTAAAAGGACGGCAAAAAGCTTTGCCGCGATTTCTACTAGACGAAGATGCTATGCTGATTCAACGGGTCTCTTCTGCAGGAGGAGGAGGAGAAAGGAGAGAGCTCAGCGTTGAGAAGCCGATGGAGCAAGAACCAAACGTCCAAACCAATGGCCGGCACTAGTTGCTGTCAGAAAGTTCGTCGGCGCACCGTTCGTTGACTCGTCAGGCTAGCTTGGGCCTCGTTTAGTTGGCAAATTTTTTGGCAAAATGATACTGTAGCACTTTCGTTGTTATTTGTCAATTAGTGTCAATCATAGTCTAATTAGGCTTAAAAGATTCGTCTCGTGAATTTTGTCTAAACTGTGTAATTAGTTTTATTTTTTATTTATATTTAATGCTTCGTGTATGCGTCCAAAGATTCGATGTGACGAAGAATCTTAAAAAAATTTACAAAATTTTGAGAACTAGGCACTTATTGGTGCGTGTCTTGCCTTCTTTGCAATTACTACCTCCGTCGGTCTAAAAAGATGCAATTCTGCCAAACCATATGTAACATTTATGTATCAAGTAAATATCATCATATTATTTGTTATAAAATGTATTTTTATAATAAATATAAAATATTGTACTAATTTTTATAAAATTGATAAAAGTTATGATATTTGGATTTTGACCATAGCTAGAATTACAATTTTTTTAGAACAGACTTAGCACCTTTAGGCAATTAGGCTCAATATTTCTTTCCTCGGACCCAGTCGTAGTCTCAGAGAGTATTCTTGCCACACATTTGTTTGTCATCAATGACTGAGAGGGCTCACTCTCTCCGTCTCTATCAAGAATCGTGTCAAGGACAATAATAATGCTACAAATTTTAAATACAGTCGCTGAATCCATCTGCCAAAGCTGATTAGCAATAGCTGACTGGAATGAACTCCAAAAGGTGACAACAACCTTTGCTGCGTTGCACTGTTGTTTTTATGCACAACTGCACTGTATACATATATTCAAAAGTGCACCAATTTTTTTTTTGGAAGAGAACTCATGAGCAATTTCTTCGGCCCCGTTTGGCAGAGCTTCACTTCACTGGTGAAGCCATTTTTTTTTTTGGCTTTAGCTTCACGAACAGCTCCACCAGTGGAGCTGAAGCGGTTTTGGTAAACCATTTGGCAAAATGGCTTCCCTGTGAGAGCATATTTTTAGGGGCCTGGAGGAGGAGCCGGGAGAAGCCACTTTTTTTTGGCTCCATCCTACCTCAAATCACTGTGAGAGTATGTTTTTAGGGGCTTCACCAGTGAAACTATTTCGCTTTACCCCGTTTGGCAGAAAACAGCTTCGAACGGCTCCTGAAACCGGTGGAGAAGCCCTGCCAAACGGGGCCTTCATATGGCCAGGTTTTCCCACGAAAAAAAAAATCTTTTGTCAACATGAGTAGTGCCCATGACCGACAAGATCACAAGATTATGTTTTGTTTTTTCTTGAGTGTTCGTAGTGAGCATGAGTTCCTGTGGAATTTGGCAGAAAAAAAGATGGAGCAGCGGACAAGTGGCGGCTCAAGAGATCATCTTCCAGGAGCCGTGGTGCTGAATCAGCTCGAGGCTGATGTTTCGTCTCCTGTCCCAGCTGGTTCTGTTTCGACTTGGGTTCTTCTTCCTCCAGTGTGCATGCAGCGGCAAACTGAAAGGCATTCAGCTTTCGTCAGCAACAGAAACGAGTTGGAATGCAACACTTCTCAAAAAAAAAAAGTTGGAATGCAACTTGAACACCAAGCAGCAGGGCCATGTATGATGTATGCACGTAAGAAAAAAAAATCCTTTCAAAAGCCACGACAAGAAATTCATCTGGCATATATTAATAGAGTAGAAGCAACTTACAAGATGAGAAAGAAAAAGAATTTGAAGTGGATGATACGCCTCTCCCTCATCTCTGGTACTTGGGATGGAGCAGAAATTCAGATAAAAGATACTACCTCCATCCAAAAAAGATGCAATTCTAGGTTTGGGTTGAGTCAAAGTTTCTTAAGTTTGACTAAAATTTATAGAAGTATTACGTAACATTTTATAACTTCAAATATATACTATAAAAATAAATTTCTTGATAAAAATTTTATTATAATAATTTGGTATCATAAATAATATTATTTTTTATACCTCTAGTCAAAGTAAATATGGTAGAACGTTAGAATTGTATCTTTTTTAAGCGGAGAGAGTAACCAGTGGTGCTTGAGACATGGACAGAAACTGATCGCTTAACCACCGGCCGATAATTGCCTGCACTTGCTGACCATTGCATGGTTGAGTATTAACACGCAATCCCGCATACGAGCCTAATCCTCATCATTTTGTCTGTCAGTCACAAGTCGATGCATTCATGCATGTCTGATCACAGCAGGTCAGGAGTCATGAGATGCTGCCGCCGCAGAGGATGCAGACAAAGGAATCAGGATTCAGGACAAGACCAGCTGTGACTGTGACCATCCAAAGCTTGGAGAATCAACGGTAGCCAGACCCAGCTGTGGATTCTGATGTGGTTACAGAATTTCACTGTCAGGTTAACTGCAGCTCATGTAAAGTGTTCTATTTCTTCCTATGATTGCTTGTAGGAGCTGAGGTTCGTCGTCTGTCAGCAATAATTCAGATCGAGCTGAGGTCCATCTGATCGACTGATCGGGCACCTGCACCTGCACGTGTGCGTGATCATCCAAGGAGCTCTCTCTCGTGGGGAGGTGATGACCCAGTCAGGGATTTGCTGTGCCAATGCAGCTATGCTGGTATATTAATATTCTAGCAGAATCCTCAAAAGGACAAAAGCTGATCAGCCTAAGCTGCAAAGATTCTTCACGTATGTTTGCCTCAACCACCGTGATCTCCATCTACAGCCTGCAAGCAAGCAAAGCAGTGAAGTCAGAAAGGTGACGCACAGCACAGATCACCCCCATTGCTTCTGTCTGTTCCAGGCTGCCTTGTTGGAAGGGACAACGGACAACCAGTGTTTACCGGAACTGGGTGCGTGATCATCCAAGGAGCCCTCTCTCGTGGGGAGGTGATGACCCAGTCAGGGATTTGCTGTGCCAGTGCAGCTATGCGGGTATTAATATTCTAGCAGAATCCTCAAAAGCTGATTAGCCTAAGCTGAAAAGATTCTTCACGCATGGCTGCCTCAACCACAGTGATCTGCATCTGCAACCTGCAAGCAAGCAAAGCAGTGAAGTCAGAAAGGTGACGCACAGCACAGATCACCCCCATTGCTTCCGTCTGTTCCAGGCTGCCTTGTTGGAAGGGACAACCAGTGTTTACCGGAACTGGGCACTAGAAATGTTTGCAGTGCAGGCAATGGTAACGTGTGACTTTTTTGAACTAGTTGGGTTGCTAAATGCACTTGCAAGTTAAGTACTCTCTAATCATGGTTAAGTGACTTGCCACTACCGTGCCATGACTGTTTATTTTTGTTAAAGAAAGAATCCCTAGTATGCCATCAAACTGGTAGACTTTGTGTACCTTTGACTCCAAGTCGCATAATCGATTGACTCTTATTCAAGTCTCCTTACATTATTGGGAAAGTATACAGTGCAAACCCTTTACCTGATGAAATCATGAAAACAAACCTACTCAAAACGTACCTAGAAGTTTGGGTTAATTTGATCCATGCTATCATAAATATCATGTCTCTAAGTTCTACCACTTCCATTCATCGTATTGGAACGCCACGTGCTTGAACCAGGCCCATGGAATACTCTACTCTTTAAGCAATTGGGAAAATGGATTCACATGCATCAAGTATAATAAACCTCGACTACTTTGCTCAAAAGACCTAGTAATCAGGAGAATTAATTGAAACATGGTACACTTGATGTAGCTGTGAAATAACTTCAAGCTGTCATGGCTAATGAGTTACATGGGGCAAAAACTTACAACGGCCCCATTCGCGTGCCCTTAAACCCGGCTTGATCCGCTTCTTTTTTCATCCGGAACAGTGTTTTCCTCTCACAAATTCCTCCAGATTCATCCAGATTTCTCCAAAATTCCTCCAAGCGAACGGGGAACATTTTAGCATATCTAGCTTAATAGCAATGTACTAAGAATGAATCGAGTGCGATCAAAACTGATCTATATATCTACGTAAAATTCCAAATTGTAACAGCTTGCAGTCACAACAAAACCCGTTACAGAAAGTAGATATGGTAGGCAGTGGAGTGCTTACCCGGCTGTTAAGGAGGGAGAAGTGTAAGGTGAAAACAAAGCACAGTTTAGCAGCCAGCTCTTTCAAACAGATCAGACACTCAGCCAGCATGAGCAAATGGCAACCCTCCTAGACCAGAACAGCTTGGCAGTGAGGCTTTCTGGAGACCAAATCAAAGCAGCTTTGGTACATGCCATCAGATGGAGTTGGATAGGACAATGGTTGAGATCTCAAATTTCATGAGTACAGTTCAAATTTCTTTCAAATGATAACGCTATACAGTATACAGCATATACTTTGGCACAACATAAACAAACAGAAAGCAGAGGTTGCATCCAG